>NC_057806.1:253236398-253278628 GCF_018294505.1 Triticum aestivum | reverse complement strand
CGCCGCCCGCCGCCTCTCCGTTCGCCCGCCGTCCTCGACGCCGACCGCCGCCGCGGCTCACCTCGCCGGCGTCCGCCTCCCCAAGACCCGGCCGGCCCTTCCCCGGCGGCCTCGAGCTCGAACTCCGGCGGTCTCCCCGTCCAACTCCGGCGAAGATCCCCCGGCGAACCTCGGGAACCACGCCTCAGATCCAGATCCGGATATTTTGGGTTGACTTTTTGCCCCCGTTTCCAGTAATTTTTGCATACTTCATCGTGCTGTAACTCCTCATCCCTATCTCCGTTTTGGGCATATAGCATATAAAAATGTTCGTATCAGAGAGTACATCATTTCATCTCATTGCATCATTTTCATTTGAGTTCATCTTGATGCCCGAAATGCTGTTAGAAGAATGCTATTTGAGATATTTGTCAGATCTGCTGCTCCAATTAGTTATTTGTCATTTTTGCCATGATTATTGTGTGCATGATATGCCCCTGAGCTCTTCATGAGTTTTGTTATATGTTTTGCCATCTATCCAAAGGTGCAACCCATGTATTTTTGTGATGTGTGTGGTGACTAGCACAAGCTTGCAAAGTGGAGCATTCGTTAATGCTGATTTCAGGGACTTAGCATTTCCACTAAGTCCTTGAGCTGTTTATCTAATATGGCCATATGTTCATGTTGTTTCCTAGTGATCCGTGCCTCTTTTGAGGATGATCAGTAAGGATGTTTTGTTAATCTTGTAGTGCTCTATCCATCCATGTCTTTGTTTGCAATTATGGAGCACCCTAGCTTGATACAATCGAGCTCTACTTTTGTCATTTCGTGAATCTGGGTAGATTGTCTACTTGTTAGCGATTTTTCCGATGATGTTGTAGTTGATCCGTGCATGCTATGCTATTGTTCTTGCCATGTATAGCTTTTATTTTGTGTATTCTTGATGGGTGCATGCTTAGATTGTCATGACTTGCTCTGTAGTGAGTGCATCGAGCTCGTAAACATGCCTACTTGATATCTGTTTCACCATGCTCCAGTTTTCACAGTCTGAGAACTGATTATGTTTTTGCCATGTTCACATGCTTGCAAATGTATTTTCTGATCCCTCTTGGCTCAAGGTCACTAAGGGACTTTTGTTAAGCTCTTTGAGTAGCTCCATGCCATGCTTTACTTTGCCATGTTCCGGATCTGTAGCATATTGTTTTCATGCTCCAAAGAGTGCTATCTGATCTGGAATTCCAGACAAGTGTTAATTTCACTAAGTCTGAAATCTGTTTACCAAATGCATTTTTGCCATGCTTGCTTGAACCTGTTAATGGATGAATTGTCCGTAGCTCAGTGCTAGACTTTTGTTAAGCTTCATGAATGGATCCCTGCCATGTATTTTGTTGTCATGTTTGACTGCTGTAGCATGTTCATCTTGTTGCATTAAGATGGCTACTTGCTGTAAAACGCAGAACGTGGTCATATTTGAATTGCTTGCCATTTCCAAACCGTAACTCCGATTCCGGCGTTCTTTATATCGTTTTCAAGCGATTTCTTCTCATCTTTCCAGTGGAACACTTGGATTTCCATGTTGAGGCCAGGTTCATGCTTTCCTTGTCAAATCTTGCATATGCATTTCATATTGCATCCCGCATAGCATACCATGTTTGCATCATATTGTTTGAGCTTTGCACGTGGTTGATTGTGCCCTTGTTGCTTGTTTGTCTTGTTTGGGTAGAGCCGGGAGACGAGTTCGCTAACGAGGAGCCCGTTGAGTTTGCTTTTGAGGATCTAGTCAACTCTGACAACTTTGCAGGCAAGATGATCATACCCTCGAAATCACTACTATCTTTGCTATGCTAGATGCTCACTCTTTTGCTATGCCTATGCTACGATGCCTACCACTTGCTTATCATGCCTCCCAAATTGCCATGTCAAACCTCTAACCCACCATGTCCTAGCAAACCGTTGATTGGCTATGTTACCGCTTTGCTCAGCCCCTCTTATAGCGTGGCTAGTTGCAGGTGAAGATTGGAGACCGTTCCTTGTTGGAACATTATTTACTTGTTGGGATATGATTATATTACCATGTTATCTTAATGCATCTATATACTTGGCAAAGGGTGGAAGGTTCGACCTCTTGCCTAGTGTTTTGTTCCACTCTTGTCGCCCTAGTTTCCGTCATATCGGTGTTATGTTCCCGGATTTTGCGTTCCTTACGCGGTTGGGTTATAATGGGAACCCCTTGATAGTTCGCCTTGCTTAAAGCTTTTCCAGCAATGCCCAACCTTGGTTTTACCATTTGCCACCTAGCCTCTTTTTCCCTTGGGTTTCCGGAGCCCGAGGGTCATCTTATTTTAGCCCCCCGGGCCAGTGCTCCTCTGAGTGTTGGTCCAACCGAGCGATGTCCGGGGCTACTAGGGGCAACTCTGGGCTGGCCTACCCGACGTCTTGCTCATCCGGTGTGCCCTGAGAACGAGATATGTGCAGCTCCTATCGGGATTTGTCGGCACATCTGGGTGGAGTTGCTGGATTTGTTTTTACTTGTCGAAGTGTCTTATAGAACCAAGATACCGAGTCTGATCGGAACGTCTCGGGAGGAGGTCTTCCTTCGTTAACCGCGAGAGCTTGTCATGGGCTAAGTTGGGACTCCACTGCAGGGATTTGAACTTTCGAAAGCCGTGCCCGCGGTTATGGGCAGATGGGAATTTGTTAATGTCCGATTGTATATAACTTGAACCTTAACTTAATTAAAATGTATCAACAGTGTGAGTTACCGTGATGGTCTCTTCTCGGCGGAGTCCGGGAGGTGAACACGGTGTTGGAGTAATGCTTGCGCAGGTTGTCCTTTAGTTACTCGCTCGCGCTTGGCCTCCTCTTCTCACTCTCTTTTGCGAACAGGTTAGCCACCATATATGGTAGTCGCTTGCTGCAGCTCCACATATTTTTCCTTGCCTTACCTATTTAAGCTTAAATAGTCTTGATCGTGAGGGTGCGAGATTGCTGAGTCCCTGTGGCTCACAGATTACTTCCAAAACCAGATGCAGGGCCTGATGATTCCGCTCCAGATGGCGCGCTTGAGCTCAAGTGGAAGTTCGACGAGGACTCTCAACGATACTACGTGTCTTTCCTTGATGATCAGTAGTGGTGCCCAGTTGGGGTGATCGGGACCGTGTCGCATATGGCTTTATCTTTCATTTTGGTGCCGTAGTCAGGCCATGAGTGTTTGAATGTTGTAATGCTATTCATGTACTTTGATTGACGTGGCGAGTGTAAGCCAACTATGTATCTCCCCTTTTATTATCTATATTACATGGGATGTTGTGATGATTACCTAACTTGCGACATTGCTTTCAATGCGGTTATGTCTCTAAGTCGTGCCTCGACACGTGGGAGCTATAGCCGCATCGAGGGCATTACAAGTTGGTATCAGACTCTCACGTTTACACATAGCCCCCTCTGGTGTCTATATAAACCGGAGGGTTTTAGTCCGTAGGACAACATACAATCATACCATAGGCTAGCTTCTAGGGTTTAGCCTCTCTGATCTCGTGGTAGATCTACTCTTGTACTACCCATATCATCAATATTAATCAAGCGGGGCGTAGGGTTTTACCTCCATCAAGAGGGCCCGAACCTGGGTAAAACATCGTGTCCCCTGCCTCCTGTTACCATCCGCCTTAGACGCACAGTTCGGGACCCCCTACCCGAGATCCGCCGGTTTTGACACCGACAGTGGCTATATCATTTAATTTAGTAAGATGTGCCACAACTGTTTCAGATTCATAGCCATAGAAAGGATCAAATTCGACTAAAGTAATTATCTCAGGATCAACAGAGAAATCATAATCCTTATCAGTAACAAAGATAGGTGAAGTAGCATAAGCAGGATCATATTTCATTGTAGCATTCAAAGTTTTTTGTTTCAGCTTAGCTAAGAATTTCTTAAGATCACTCCTATCATTGCAAGCAAGAAAATCTGTAGCAGTTTCTTCATCCATAACATAGCCCTCAGGCACAACAGCTAATTCATATCTAGGGGGAGAGTCTTCATCATCACTTTCATCAATATTATCAGTTTCAATAATTTCATTCTCTCTAGCCCTAGCAAGTTGTTCATCAAGAAATTCACCAAGTGGCACAGTAGTATCAAGCATAGAAGTAGTTTCATCATAAGTATCATGCATAGCAGAAGTGGCATCATCAATAACATGCGACATATCAGAATGAATAGCAGGTGTAGGTGTCGCAAGCTTACTCAAAACAGAAGGTAAATCAAGTGCAGAGCTAGATAAGCAGATATAATGATAAGGAACTGCCATCTAGCTCTTCATAATGATAAGCAGATATAAATCCCAAGTGTCTCAAAGAATAGAGCTATACTCCCCGGCAACGGCGCTAGAAAATAGTCTTGATAACCCACAAGTATAGGAGATCGCAACAGTATTCGAGGATAGAGTATTCAACCCAAATATATTGATTTGACACAAGGGGAGCCAAAGAATATTCTCAAGTATTAGCAGATGAGTTGTCAATTCAACCACACCTGGAAATTTAATATCTGCAGCAAAGTGTTTAGTAGAAAAGTAATATGATAATAGTGGTAATGGTGGTAAAAGGTAATGGTAGCAAAAGTAATGTTTTTGGTATTTTGTAGTGATGATAACAATAGCAACGGAAAAGTAAATAAGCGAAGAACAATATATGGAAAGCTCGTAGGCAATGGATCGGTGATGGAGAATTATGCCGGATGCGGTTCATCATGTAACAGTCATAACCTAGGGTGACACAGAACTAGCTCCAATTCATCAATGTAATGTAGGCATGTATTCCGAATATAGACATACGTGCTTATGGAAAAGAACTTGCATGACATCTTTTGTCCTACCCTCCCGTGGCAGCGGGGTCCTAGCGGAAACTAAGGGATATTAAGGCCTCCTTTTAATAGAGTACCGGAACAAAGCATTAACACATAGTGAATACATGAACTCCTCAAACTATGGTCATCACCGGTAAGTATCCCGATTATTGTCACTTCGGGGTTAACGGATCATATCACAGAATAGGTGACTATAGACTTGCAAGATAGGATCAAGAACTCTCATATATTGATGAAAACATAATAGGTCCAGATCTGAAATCATGGCACTCGGGCCCTAGTGACAAGCATTAAGCATAGCAAAGCCATAGCAACATCAATCTCAGAACATAGTGGATACTAGGGATCAAACCCTAACAAAACTAACTTGATTACATGATAAATCTCATCCAACCCATCACCGTCCAGCAAGCCTACGATGGAATTACTCACGCATGGCGGTGAGCATCATGAAATTGGTGATGGAGGAAGGTTGATGATGACGATGGCGAAGGATTCCCCTCTCCGGAGCCCCGAACGGACTCCAGATCAGCCCTCCCAAGAGAGTTTAGGGCTTGGCGGCGGTTCCATATCGTAAAACGCGATGATTCCTTCTTCTCTGGTTTTTCTCCCTGAAAGTGAATATAAGGAGTCCAGGTTGAGGTCGGTGGAGCGTCATGGGGCCCACGAGGCAGGGGGCGCGCCCCCACCCTCGTTGACAGGTGGGGCACCCCCTGACGTGGATCTTCCTTCCAATATTCATTATATATTCCAAAATAATGCTACGTTGATTTCAGGTCATTCCGAGAACTTCTATTTCTGAACAAAAACAACACCATGGCAATTCTGCTGAAAACAATGTCAGTCTAGGTTAGTTCTATTCAAATCATGCAAGTTAGAGTCCAAAAGAAGGGCAAAAGTATTTGGAAAAGTAGATACAACAGAGACGTATCAATGACGCATCCGTGGCGAAGATGAGCGGCGGTGATGTTGATGTCGAACCGTACCTAGATAGCCGAAACACAAAAGGACATGGAACCGCAACTCAAATTCTCAAAGCTCGAAGTGGGAACACGTGTCGGAGTGCGAAACGGGTAAGCAATGGTGGTGGTATGCTGAAGTGGTGATGGTGTATAGGTGGTGGTAGTGCGTATGCGGAAGTGGGGCGGTGGTGGTGATGAAAACTGAAAAAAAATCAGTTTCGTCAGGGTACTCTGGACGTCCGGTGGTGAGCGGTCGTCCGGTCGTCGGACGTCCGATGGCGAGCGGACGTCCGGTGCTTGGGCACTGTTTGGGGACAGGATGAACTGCACGTGGGCGGGGTGGATGAGGTGAAATTCGTCGAATCCGGGCGATTTCGTGGATGGAAAGGGTGGGAAAAGGGGGAAAAGCTAGATCCACTCAAGACAAAGAAAATCCACTGATCAAATCCAACAAAATTTCAACACACCAACAAATCACAAAAAAATTGGGGCTATTTTTGTGGGAAATTTTTGAATTAGGGACGAAATCAACAAGAACTAGGCCAGAAACACAACGAGGAGGCTCCAAAATCATGATCAACGAGGCTCTAGATACCAAGATGATGTAGGGTAGAACCCTAATTGACCAATCTTTCACGAAAGGAGTGGATCCCGCGAAGAACACGAGGGAAAACACGAGGGGAAGAAAGAGAGAAACACTAAACCAACAAGAAATAGTCACACATATGCTAGATCCTCGAGTACATAAGAGATCACATGATCCACGGACAACTAAGGACGATACAAAGGTAGCCGGTCTTCTACGTGAGGAGGTCTTGAATTCACAAGGGGTTCTTCCCTTAGAGGGGTCTTTAATCCAAAGGGATCTTCTCCGAAGAGGGGCCGCAGTCTCTCTCGTGGAGTAGATCCGATGTGGATGAGCAATGCTCTATCTCTAAATATGAGCTAAACCAATGCAAACCCCAGATAGGATGAATAGGAGGTCTATTTATAGTCTTAGTGTAAATGGGGCGAAAGGAGGGGGCACATGGGCCTCGGGCCCGAAACTAGACACAACCAGGTACCGGGCGTCCGCTGGGGACCGATCGTCCGGTGGCTCAATGGCGTCCGGACGTTCGGTGGCTTCGGGACATCCGCTGGATCCGATCTATGATGAGGGTGCCAGACGTCCGGTCACTTCGGACTTCCGCTGATATTGGCTCGGGTGCAGCGGCGCCGGTCGTCCGGTCCGGACGTCCGCTCGCAGCTCGGCTGGGGCGTCAGGTGCCGGATGTCTGGTCCCGACCGGTCGTCCGGTGGTTGGAACTTCAGGCTCCGGACGTTCGGTCCTGGCCGGTTGTCCGGTGGCTGGGGCTTCTTCCGTAGCTCCTCTTCTTCTCCGTCTTCACGTCCGTCTTCCTCTTCTAATCCTCGTCGCTCCTTAGCTTCTTCATGGCCAACTCCTTGATACCTGAGTATGCACAATGTCTCCATTTGAGGTAGTAGCCATGTCTCATGTGCATCGAAGTGGAAATGTGAGAGGAGAGATGTCTCCTCGGTTTCGAGAGCTCTTGCACGTGCTTGTGTCATGGGTCCACTAGGCACTTGGCGAGATGATGGTAGGTCCATGGGGATGACCTTGGGATGCTCCGCATCATGTTGAGAGCTTGTGCGCTAGATCATGGATCTAGTTGGGATGATAATTTTCCTTACGTGGAGTTCTCATATAACAACAGCTATCAAGCTAGTTTGAAGATGGCACCTTTAAGGTGCAGGGCACCGTTAATGTGGGATGAAGTTGGAGACCGTCAGTTATTTGGACAAGATTTGATCAAAGAGTCAGAAGAGAAGGTTAAGTTGATTCGCGACAGACTAAAGGTAGCTCAGTCCAGGCAGAAGAGTTACGCAGATTCAAAACGCAAGGAGGTAGACTATGAAATCGGAGACAGAGCATATCTTCGTGTGTCACCTCTCCGAGGAGTTAAACGTTTTGGAGTCAAGGGAAAGTTAGCCCCGAGATTTGTAGGACCATACCGAGTTTTGGAACATATGGGAGAAGTTGCCTACAAGTTGGAGTTACCCGAAGGACTATCAGGAGTTCATGATGTGTTTCACGTTTCCCAGTTGAAGAAGTGTCATGCAGAGATGGTCGATATTCCTCTGAGAGACACAGTGCCTGTAGAAGCAATTCAGTTGGATAATGATTTGACCTACGAGGAGAAACCCATCAAGATTCTCGAGTTTGCCAGCCGGGTTATCCGCGGCAAGGTTATTAAGTTTTCAAAGTTTAGTGGAGCCACCATACCGAGGATAAAGCCACCTGGGAACGAGAGGAAGACCTACGGAAAGGCCACCCACACCTATTTTCTAGCCAACCGGAATCTCGAGGGCAAGATTCATCTTAAGGGGGGTAGGTTTGTAACATCCCAAATTTTCAATTTGGAATGTTATACATAGGTCATCATATGCATATCATATTTTATTTGCATCTCGTTCGCGATCCTAGAAATCCTAAGCAACTCAAGGACCCACGGAGAGAGTTGGGGGCTTTCACTATTTTCATATTTGAATTTTTTTCTCAAATTTGAAAAGAGGATCACTTTTGTTTCAATATTTTTCCCTCCGAAATATTTCCACTATAAAAATAAAAGAAAGGAGATAAAAGGACTTCTCCAAAATAAAGGAAATATTGGAGGAAAAAATGTTAAAATGAAATAAATATTTTTATTTGGATTTTTCTGCTATTTTATTTGAATTAGAAAAATATGCATTTTTCAAAAATTGCATTTTTAGGCCAGAAAAATGTTCACTTTGTTCTAAATATTTTATTTGGACGATGAAAATTGTTTTTGGCATTTTCAGAATTTTGTTAATATTTTTTTAGGATTTTTCCTTCGGCGGAATTAATTAAAAAACGCGAACCGACTCTGGGTCGTGCCCCAGCCGGACACGTCCCGCCCAGCCCCTTTATAAGGCGAGGCCCAAGCCACCCCAGCCCCAAGCCGCCGTCGCCCGAAACCCTAGCCGCCGGCACCGCCGCCACTGCCGCCCGTTCGCTGGAGTTCGCCGAAATCATCGCGCCGCCGCCGTGTTTTTTTCCGGTAAACCCTAGATACGGTTTTATTTCGAGTAGATCGGTTTCGTTTTTCTCGGGTTGGCCGGTTTAGATCGTTTTTCGTTTTTTTTCTCGGTCCAGATCTAATTTACGAACGTTCGTTCGTCTAGATCTAATAACGAACGAATTCGTTCGTTTGCCTCAGTTAGCGGACGTTCGTCCAATATTTTTTTTTCTTTTTCTGTTTTATTTTTGCCAGGGAGCTATCCGCGATTATTTTTATCGCAGATTAGCCCCTGATCTTCAAACCCTCGCAACTTTTCAACGGTTTGTCCAAATCCAGTGAAACCAACGCCAAAATCTTCGTCTGGAACCCCTCTTTTCAGTTAACCAACTTGAACATGATTTTGACAATTTAAAATTTGGTTTCAAGCAGATGTGAATTCGAAGTTCTTTTGATCATAGTTTCAGTTCCGTAGCTCCGATCCGTTTGATTCCTTTTGCAAATCGAAGCTGTTCAGTTGAATTTTCAGTTTGGACTTTCTTATTTGAGTTTTAACCTTGCATCTATGCTTGAGTGGTTATGTATGCTATTGTTTGTTTGTGATAGAATTCCCGGAGTGCGAAGCGTGCTACTACGAGTCTCTAGGGTTTGCAGATCGTCAGCAAGGCAAGTAACACTTTAATCATACCTCTTGATCACCCAGTTTTTATGCATTAGTTTCAACCCTCAAACATTGCATGAGTAGGATCTCTTAACATGTGGGTATTGGGAAGTAGATGATGAGGTAGAACCTATTGCCCTTTTATTATCAAACCCTGGGAGTTACTTCTACATTATGCTATGCTCGTAGACGTGGATTGGGTTTGAGTGTATCCATGACAGATGTGAGATTGTTAATTAATGGTTAACTTAAGGTGGCTACTTAAATACACATCTAGGTGGATTGGATGCGGGCACCTGGAGAATTCAGTGTTGTCCTAGGTATCCCGGAGTACCCGTGTGATCATCCTACGGTTCGCCACCCAGGCTCAAAGGGATCATAAGATTATTCATGCTGGAAACTTCTGTGTGCAGCCACAAGCCATTATGGGCTCTGGCATAGTTGAGTATGTTGTGTGACCTCTTTCAGTGGTAGGCTAGCAGATGTAGGGGATGTAGGTGGTACTGTCTACCCAGAGTAAAGAGTAAATGCTTCTGAAAGACTGTGTCTTGGTCATCCGTTTCTCAAACACCATGTAGTGCGAGAAATTCAACAGAGGAGATCGAGTCTTGTGGGTAAAAGTGCGCAAACCTCTGCAGAGTGTACAAACTAATCATGGTTAGGTGTGTCCCTGGTTACGGACATCTTGAGTATCTGGTTCTTGGATTGTCATGTTGATATCATCACTCTATATTAATTTGTTGGGTTATTAATACTGCTTAATTGGGATTGAGTTGGAGGAACCTTCTCAATGTTTATCAACTACCATGATAGTTAAACAAAATATATTCCTTTGTTGGAAGGAAAAATTGGCTTTTCGCAAAAAAACATATTAACCATAGAGCCTCCACCAGCCAAATGTGCATATAGTTGTAGCTGTTACTTGTTCATTGCTCTACAATGTTATTTTGCTAGCATATTCCATGTGCTGACCCATTTTCGGGCTGCAATGTATTATGTTGCAGACTTTTCAGACGAAGAGTAAGGTGCGCTAGGTCGTTGTCGTGCACTCAGCTATGCCGTTGGAGTTGATGGACTCACTTTATCTTCCAAGCCTTTCGCTGTTATCGTATTTAGATGGCCTTAAGCCATATTATTGTAATAAGTACTCTTTTATGAGTTATTCGATGTAATAAGTGTGTGATTGCAACTCTGTTATAAGTCCTTCAAGTATTGCGTGTGTGTCAGCATTACCGATCCAGGGATGACACTTAAGCACAGAGATTTGACCGTTGAAGGTCGGATCGCTACATGGAATCAGGGATTTTGCCGTCTGCTAGTCCTTTGCCGTCTGCTGGCAGACAACAAAGAAGGGCTTTGCCATCAGCTACCAAAAAGCGGACGACAAAGAACCGGCAGACGACAAAGAAGGTCTTTGCCATCTATCATTTCTTTCCCGTCTGCTGGCAGATGGCAAAGAATCTTTGCCATCTGCCAGCGGACAGCAAAGATGATGAGGACATCAATACAATTGTTACACCCACAGCCCCTGCTGCTATACATACTGGACCAATTACTAGAGCTCGTGCACGCCAACTAAATTACCAGGTACTTTTGTTTCTTGGTAATGATTCTAATGTTCATGAGAATATGATGCTGCCTAAATTGGATACATTTGTTTTGCTTACAAATGAAGGGCCTAGCTTGGAGAAGGATGAACATTGGAGCAAGAACAAGCATGGAGATGATGGCATGCGCAAGGGAAACAAGAACGGAGTTACAAGTGATGATTTCAGGACTTTGAAGCCACCATAATGGGTGCATGAAGCCTTGGACGAAATATACAAGATGCCACTTCATAAATTTCGTCCCGAGGCTATTTTAGGTGCTGCGTCACCTTATTATTGGGCCAGGCCCATGTAATTTCGAAATACATAAGTATAGGCTATTTTTAGAGTCCGTATGTGTGGGGAAACAAGAGATAGGGTTGATTTCGGACTCCTCAACCAAGGGCCACGAAATTCCCCCCTCTTCCTCCATATATACAGCCCTTAGGGCATCGTTTAGACTTTGGGTTTTGTTTAGATTAAAAGTTCGCCATAGCTGCAACTTCGCGTACTTCGTTTGTGTTCAACGACCAGACAAAGGCGTCACAGAACCCCACCTTGATCAATAAAGCTTTCATCTTATATTCGCAATATCCAGATTGCAATCTTAGTTTCTTGCTTGTTCTTCGTTTGCTCGCAGGAAACAGACCCTCGTGGTCAGGTTGACCGTGCTCCGGCGTGGTCAATAACCTCTCGGAGTTGGTTTAGCGATTGCTAAGGCGCGACGTCCTCGCACGTTCGTAGTCGGATCGTCAAAGTCGACTTCCACCAAAGCGATATCCATCATCTCATCGAAAGACGGGACACCTTTGCCTCTATCAATTGTGATGTGGTACCTATGCAAGCATGTTCCTTATTACTTGGTAGACCATGGCAATTTGATAAAAATTCTGTACACCATGGTAGAAACAATCACTATACTCTTGTTCATAAGGATAAAAATATTACTTTGCTTCCTATGACTCCTGATTCCATTTTGAAAGATGATATTAATAGAGCTAATAAAGCAAAACAGGAGACGAATAAGAGTGAAAATCAGATTGTGGCAAAAGAATTTGAGCAACAAATGAAGCCTAATAATAAACCATCTAGTGTTGCTTCTGAAATTAAATTGAAAAGTGCATGTTTATTTGCCACCAAATCTGATATTGATGAGCTAGATTTCAGCAAATCTGTTTGCTATGCTTTTGTGTGCAAAGAGGCATTATTTTCATTCGAGGACGTGCCTTCCTCTTTGCCTCCTGCTGTCACTAACATTTTGCAGGAGTTCGCTGACGTTTTTCCACAAGACGTGCCACCGGGATTACCGCCTATTCGAGGGATTGAGCATCAGATTGACTTAATTCCCGGTGCTTCACTGCCAAACCGTGCACCATACCGTACCAATCCAGAGGAGACTAAGGAGATTATGCGTCAAGTACAAGAGCTTCTCGACAAAGGTTATATACGCGAATCCCTGATGAGGACATCAATACAATTGTTACACCCACAGCCCCTGCTGCTATACATACTGGACCAATTACTAGAGCTCGTGCACGCCAACTAAATTACCAGGTACTTTCGTTTCTTGGTAATGATTCTAATGTTCATGAGAATATGATGCTGCCTAAATTGGATACATTTGTTTTGCTTACAAATGAAGGGCCTAGCTTGGAGAAGGATGAACATTGGAGCAAGAACAAGCATGGAGATGATGGCATGCGCAAGGGGAACAAGAACGGAGTTACAAGTGATGATTTCAGGACTTTGAAGCCACCATAATGGGTGCATGAAGCCTTGGACGAAATATACAAGATGCCACTTCATAAATTTCGTCCCGAGGCTATTTTAGGTGCTGCGTCACCTTATTATTGGGCCAGGCCCATGTAATTTCGAAATACATAAGTATAGGCTATTTTTAGAGTCCGTATGTGTGGGGAAACAAGAGATAGGGCTGATTTCGGACCCCTCCACCAAGGGCCACGAAATTCCCCCCTCTTCCTCCATATATACAGCCCTTAGGGCATCGTTTAGACTTTGGGTTTTGTTTAGATTAAAAGTTCGCCATAGCTGCAACTTCGCGTACTTCGTTTGTGTTCAACGACCAGACAAAGGCGTCACAGAACCCCACCTTGATCAATAAAGCTTTCATCTTATATTCGCAATATCCAGATTGCAATCTCAGTTTCTTGCTTGTTCTTCGTTTGCTCGCAGGAAACAGACCCTCGTGGTCAGGTTGATCGTGCTCCGGCGTGGTCAGTAACCTCTCGGAGTTGGTTTAGCGATTGCTAAGGCGCGACGTCCTCGCACGTTCGTAGTCGGATCGTCAAAGTCGACTGCCACCAAAGCGATATCCATCATCTCATCGAAAGACGGGACACCTTTGCCTCTATCAAAAGAGGTGCCAGCGGATGCTAGTATCCACCCCCCTCTTGATGAGGACATCAATACCATTGTTACACCCACAGCCCCTACTGCTACATATATGGGACCAATTACTAGAGCTCGCGCACGCCAATTAAATTATCAGGTACTTTCGTTTCTTGGTAATGATTCTAATGTTCATGAGAATATGATGCTGCCTAAATTGGATACATTTGTTTTGCTTACAAATGAAGGGCGTAGCTTGGAGAAGGATGAACATTGGAGCAAGAACAAGCATGGAGATGATGCCATGCGCAAGTGATGAGGACATCAATACAATTGTTACACCCACAGCCCCTGCTGCTATACATACTGGACCAATTACTAGAGCTCGTGCACGCCAACTAAATTATCAGATACTTTCGTTTCTTGGTAATGATTCTAATGTTCATGAGAATATGATGCTGCCTAAATTGGATACATTTGTTTTGCTTACAAATGAAGGGCCTAGCTTGGAGAAGGATGAACATTGGAGCAAGAACAAGCATGGAGATGATGACATGCGCAAGGGGAACAAGAACGGAGTTACAAGTGATGATTTCAGGACTTTGAAGCCACCATAATGGGTGCATGAAGCCTTGGACGAAATATACAAGATGCCACTTCATAAATTTCGTCCCGAGGCTATTTTAGGTGCTGCGTCACCTTATTATTGGGCCAGGCCCATGTAATTTCGAAATACATAAGTATAGGCTATTTTTAGAGTCCGTATGTGTGGGGAAACAAGAGATAGGGTTGATTTCGGACCCCTCCACCAAGGGCCACGAAATTCCCCCCTCTTCCTCCATATATACAGCCCTTAGGGCATCGTTTAGACTTTGGGTTTTGTTTAGATTAAAAGTTCGCCATAGCTGCAACTTCGCGTACTTCGTTTGTGTTCAACGACCAGACAAAGGCGTCACAGAACCCCACCTTGATCAATAAAGCTTTCATCTTATATTCGCAATATCCAGATTGCAATCTCAGTTTCTTGCTTGTTCTTCGTTTGCTCGCAGGAAACAGACCCTCGTGGTCAGGTTTTTCGTGCTCCGGCGTGGTCAATAACCTCTCGGAGTTGGTTTAGCGATTGCTAAGGCGCGACGTCCTCGCACGTTCGTAGTCGGATCGTCAAAGTCGACTTCCACCAAAGCGAAATCCACCATCTCATCGAAAGACGGGACACCTTTGCCTCTATCAACCGGGATTACCGCCTATTCGAGGGATTGAGCATCAGATTGACTTAATTCCCGGTGCTTCGCTGCCAAATCGTGCACCATACCGTACCAATCCAGAGGAGACGAAGGAGATTATGCGTCAAGTACAAGAGCTTCTCGACAAAGGTTATATACGCGAATCCCTTAGTCCTTGTGCTGTTCCTATTATTCTAGTGCCAAAAAAGGATGGTACATCACGTATGTGTGTTGATTGTAGAGGCATTAATAATATTACTATTCGTTATCGTCATCCTATTCCTAGGCTAGATGATATGCTTGATGAATTGAGTGGCTCTACAATTTTCTCCAAAGTTGATTTGCGTAGTGGCTACCATCAAATTCGTATGAAATTGGGAGATGAATGGAAAACAGCATTTAAAACTAAGTTTGGATTATATGAGTGGTTAGTCATGCCTTTTGGGTTAACTAATGCACCTAGTACTTTCATGAGATTAACGAACGAAGTTTTACGTGCTTTCATTGGACGATTTGTGGTAGTTTACTTTGATGACATATTGATTTATAGCAGATCTTTGGAAGAACATTTGGAACATTTACGTGCTGTTTTTATTGCTCTACGTGATGCATGTTTGTTTGGTAACCTTGGGAAGTGCACCTTTTGCACCGACCGAGTATCTTTTCTTGGCTATGTTGTTACTCCACAGGGAATTGAAGTTGATAAAGCCAAGATTGAAGCTATTGAGAGTTGGCCGCAGCCCAAAATGGTCACACAAGTGAGGAGTTTTCTTGGCCTCGCTGGATTCTATAGGCGTTTTGTGAGAGATTTCAGCACCATTGCTGCACCTCTCAATGAGCTTACACAGAAAGATGTGCCTTTTCTTTGGGGTACCGCACAGGAAGAAGCCTTCACGGTATTGAAAGATAAGTTGACACATGCTCCTTTACTCCAACTTCCTGATTTTAATAAGACTTTTGAGCTTGAATGTGATGCTAGTGGAATTGGATTAGGAGGTGTGTTATTACAAGATGGCAAACCTGTTGCATACTTTTCTGAAAAATTGAGTGGGCCTAGTCTGAATTATTCTACTTATGATAAAGAATTATATGCTCTTGTTCGGACTTTAGAAACATGGCAACATTATTTATGGCCCAAAGAATTTGTTATACATTCTGATCATGAATCTTTGAAACATATTAAAAGTCAAGCTAAACTGAATCGTAGACATGCTAAATGGGTTGAATTCATTGAGACTTTCCCTTATTTTATTGAACACAAGAAGGGAAAAGACAATGTTATTGCTGATGCATTGTCTCGTCGCTATACTATGCTTTCACAACTTGACTTCAAAATATTTGGTTTGGAGACCATCAAAGATCAATATGTGCATGATGCTGATTTTAAAGATGTAATGCAGAATTGTAAAGAAGGAAGAATGTGTAACAAGTTTGTTGTTAACGATGGATTTGTGTTTCGTGCTAACAAGCTATGCATTCCAGCTAGCTCCGTTCGTCTTTTGTTGTTGCAGGAGGCGCATGGAGGAGGATTAATGGGACACTTTGGCGTGAAGAAGACGGAGGACGTACTTGCTACACATTTCTTTTGGCTAAAGATGAGACGGGATGTTGAGCGTTTTATTGCTCGCTGCACTACATGTCAAAAAGCTAAGTCACGACTCAATCCTCATGGTTTATATATGCCTTTGCATGTACCTAGTGTTCCTTGGGAGGATATTTCTATGGACTTTGTTTTAGGTTTACCTCGAACAAAGAAGGGGAGGGATAGCATATTTGTTGTCGTGGATAGATTCTCGAAAATGGCACACTTTATACCATGTCATAAAAGCGATGATGTTGTTAATGTTGCTGATTTGTTTTTTCGTGAAATTATTCGCTTGCATGGTGTGCCAAATACTATTGTTTCAGATCGTGATACTAAATTTCTTAGCCACTTTTGGAGATGTTTATGGGCTAAGTTGGGGACTAAACTGCTTTTTAGTACTACTTGTCACCCCCAAACTGATGGACAAACTGAAGTAGTCAATAGAACGTTGTCTACTATGCTTAGGGTTGTTTTGAAGAATAATAAGAAAATGTGGGAGGAATGCTTGCCTCATATTGAATTTGCTTATAATCGTTCATTGCATTCTACTACTAAGATGTGCCCTTTTAAAGTTGTGTATGGTTTCCTACCTCGTGCACCTATTGATTTGTTGCCTCTTCCATCTTCGGAGAAGGTTAATTTTGATGCTAAACAACGTGCTGAATTGATTTTAAAAATGCATGAGTTAACTAAGGAAAACATTGAGCGTATGAATGCTAAATATAAACTTGCTGGAGATAAGGGTAGAAAACATGTTGTGTTTGCACCTGGAGATCTTGCTTGGTTACATTTGCGTAAGGATAGATTTCCTGATTTGCGCAAATCAAAGTTAATGCCACGTGCTGATGGTCCCTTTAAGGTGTTAGAGAAAATAAATGATAATGCATATAAACTTGAGCTGCCTGCAGATTTTGGGGTTAGTCCCACTTTTAACATTGCAGATTTGAAGCCTTATTTGGGTGAGGAAGATGAACTTCCGTCGAGGACGACTTCATTTCAAGAAGGGGAGGATCATGAGGACATCAATACAATTGTTACACCCACAGCCCCTGCTGCTATACATACTGGACCAATTACTAGAGCTCGTGCACGCCAACTAAATTACCAGGTACTTTCGTTTCTTGGTAATGATTCTAATGTTCATGAGAATATGATGCTGCCTAAATTGGATACATTTGTTTTGCTTACAAATGAAGGGCCTAGCTTGGAGAAGGATGAACATTGGAGCAAGAACAAGCATGGAGATGATGGCATGCGCAAGGGGAACAAGAACGGAGTTACAAGTGATGATTTCAGGACTTTGAAGCCACCATAATGGGTGCATGAAGCCTTGGACGAAATATACAAGATGCCACTTCACAAATTTCGTCCCGAGGCTATTTTAGGTGCTGCGTCACCTTATTATTGGGCCAGGCCCATGTAATTTCGAAATACATAAGTATAGGCTATTTTTAGAGACCGTATGTGTAGGGAAACAAGAGATAGGGTTGATTTCGGACCCCTCCACCAAGGGCCACGAAATTCCCCCCTCTTCCTCCATATATACAGCCCTTAGGGCATCGTTTAGACTTTGGGTTTTGTTTAGATTAAAAGTTCGCCATAGCTGCAACTTCGCGTACTTCGTTTGTGTTCAACGACCAGACAAAGGCGTCACAGAACCCCACCTTGATCAATAAAGCTTTCATCTTATATTCGCAATATCCAGATTGCAATCTCAGTTTCTTGCTTGTTCTTCGTTTGCTCGCAGGAAACAGACCCTCGTGGTCAGGTTGATCGTGCTCCGGCGTGGTCAATAACCTCTCGGAGTTGGTTTAGCGATTGCTAAGGCGCGACGTCCTCGCACGTTCGTAGTCGGATCGTCAAAGTCGACTGCCACCAAAGCGATATCCATCATCTCATCGAAAGACGGGACACCTTTGCCTCTATCAAGTGGTATCAGATTTCCAGGTTGCTCGGTGAGATTTTACAGTTTTTCGTAGTTTAGATCGAGTCTGTTCTTCATACCTACAGTCCACGAAAAAGCCACAAAAAAAATTAGGGTTAGTTCATCATATCCGAACCAATCTGAGCCTTTGCATAATCTTTTTAGGGTTTTGCTTTGTTGAATTTGCTGTTGCATCGTCGGTCTAGTTGCTGGTCTTAGAGTCTAGTCTTTTAGAGTTTCGAGTTCTGGTCATAAGTTGTCACGCCGCCACCGCACCATCATCATCGCCCCTGCCATCTACCACCACCGCTCCGAATCCGTATCCATATACCACCACCAATCCGTGTCCATATACCACCACCAATCCATATCCATATACTACCACCGCTACCACCACCGCTGCCATATACCACCACCATATATCCACCACCAATCCGAGTTCCTTGCTTATTAGGTTTGTTTTCGAGATCCATCTAGTTTCCGATTCGTGTTTCCTTGCCGGAGTAGGTTTCGGAAAAAAAAGAGTCGGGAAACCACGCTCCGTTTAGGCCCAAAATTTTTCAAAAACGCATTTTTCGAAAAAAATTCTGGCTATCCTATTTTTAGGTGTTTCTGAGTGTTTTGAGACAGGTGCCATTATAGGAAGTTTTTTTTACCCGTTTCCAGTTTTTGGGTCCGGGCAGTCGAAAAAAAAAATTTGGTCGAATTTTTTTTTTCGTGCCCATCCTGTCAGTTTGACCTAGGAAGAGTTTTGAGACACTCGCCATTATAGTGATTTTTCGCAAAAAAAAACAGCGCAAAAAAAGAGCGCAAAAAAAGAGCGAATTTTTTTTTCAGAGTGTGCTTTTCCCTTGTTTACGTGCCGCGCCGTGATTTTGTTGGTGTTCTAGGCTCGCGTCTCTAGCACAATCTAGCCTAGGACCAGCACAGTACCGTCGTTGAGCGTTTATTCAACTTTGCATCTCTGAATTGATTATTGCTGACCCTTTTTGCTACCATACTATAAGCCTTCCCAGCTCCACATACATCTACGTCATGTGTTTGACTCTCCCTGGTAATCGCTCTATCCATGCTTTGAGAGTTTTTGACTACAACGGTTGCCGATCACCGCCTGCTGCTGGGTAAGAACTGGTAAGAATTTGAGATTTGCTTGACGGATTTGTGATACACCACCACCACTTCTTAGTAGTCTGTAGGATCATATTCTTGTGTGTTTCTATTGCTGCTAACCATGCCAGGATCACAAGCCAACGAGATTGACTGGGAGAACTTATCGAACAAGGAGCTTCATGATAAGTTTCAGCAAATGATGACTGAACAGGTGCAAGATGTGCTGAACAATTTTGAAGAGGCCATGGAGAAGATTACTGGCCTTGAGAAGACGTTCGAAACAAAGCTCGATAACAGATTTAATGAACTACTTGCGCGTCTTCCACCACCGGCTGCACCTGTCGCACCTCTGCAACAACAACAACTACGCCCCTTCCGAATCAGTATGGACGAGCACAGCGTGTTCCTATTGAGCCAGGACAAAATTCTGTGCCGCTGCTATTGCTGTTGGTGCTTCTTTGGCTCCTGCTACTGCTGCTGCTGGTACCCAGGAGGATGATGATTATGTGGGAGATTATGAGGATGAGGTTGATCAAAATCTGAACTACGTGCAGCCACCAGCACCACCACCACCAGGTCGACCTCAGGTTTATATTCGTAATGGTAGGCCTGCACCACCACCTCAGGTACGAGATGATGTCCATATTCCTAAACTGAAATTGAATATTCCACCATTTGAGGGTAGATATGTTCCTGATATATATCTTACTTGGGAGTTAGAAACTGAACAACGATTTACATGTTTACAATATCCTGAGGAGAGACGAGTTGCTGCTGCTGTTTGTGCTTTCACTAGTTTTGCATGTGTATGGTGGTCTGAACATTGTAGATTATATCCTATTCCAACTACTTGGGCTGCTTTGAAAACTGCTATGCGTACGCGTTGGGTTCCACCATATTATCAACGTGAATTGCTTCAAAAATTGCAGCGTTTAAGACAAGGGAAAAATTCTGTAGAAGAATATTATCAGGAATTACAAACTGGCATGATTAGATGTGGTATTGTTGAGGAGAATGAAGCTACGCTTGCACGTTTTCTGGGTGGATTAAATAGAGAGATTCAGACCATTCTAGACTATAAGGAGTATACTAATATCACTCGTTTATTCCATCTTGCTTGTAAAGCTGAACGTGAAGTGCAGGATCGACAAGCATTGGGGCGAACTAACTTTTCTGCAGGCCGACCTTCATCATGGACACCGCGTGCATCTTCTACTTCAACTGCACCAGCACCTCAATTAGGTGCCTCCTCCAGTCGTGATACAAGAAAACAGGCACAACCACCATTATCTGCCAAGAGCGCACCTGCTGGGCCTGCACGGAGTTCTTCTTCTTCCATGGCATCAACAGGGCACACAAGTGATATTATTTGTCGTCGTTGTAAGGGAGGAGGTCATTATGCGAGAGAATGCAAATCTCCGCGTGTGATGATTGCTACCGCGGATGGTGGATATGAGTCCGCTAGTGACTATGATGAGGAGACTTTGGCTCTTATTACACGTGAAGAACATGGTGGAGATGATTCTGATCATGAGACGCAATACATGGCTCCTGAAGACGCTGACAGGTATGAATGTTTAGTTGCTCAACGTGTTTTGAGTGTACAGGTCACACAAGCTGAGCAAAATCAGAGGCACAATTTGTTCCATACCAAGGGAGTTGTGAAGGAACGTTCTGTGCGCGTCATCATAGACGGAGGTAGTTGCAACAACTTGGCTAGCATGGAGATGGTGGAGAAGCTTTCTCTCACCACAAGACCACATCCACATCCTTACTACATCCAATGGTTCAACAACAGCGGCAAGGTTAAGGTAACACGTACTGTTCATGTGCATTTTAGTATCTCTACATATGCTGATTATGTTGATTGTGATGTGGTACCTATGCAAGCATGTTCCTTATTACTTGATAGACCATGGCAATTTGATAAAAATTCTGTACACCATGGTAGAAACAATCACTATACTCTTGTTCATAAGGATAAAAATATTACTTTGCTTCCTATGACTCCTGATTCCATTTTGAAAGATGATATTAATAGAGCTAATAAAGCAAAACAGGAGAAGAATAAGAGTGAAAATCAGATTGTGGCAAAAGAATTTGAGCAACAAATGAAGCCTAATAATAAACCATCTAGTGTTGCTTCTGAAATTAAATTGAAAAGTGCATGTTTATTTGCCACCAAATCTGATATTGATGAGCTAGATTTCAGCAAATCTGTTTGCTATGCTTTTGTGTGCAAAGAGGCATTATTTTCATTCGAGGACGTGCCTTCCTCTTTGCCTCCTGCTGTCACTAACATTTTGCAGGAGTTCGCTGACGTATTTCCACAAGACGTGCCACCGGGATTACCGCCTATTCGAGGGATTGAGCATCAGATTGACTTAATTCCCGGTGCTTCACTGCCAAACCGTGCACCATACCGTACTAATACAGAGGAGACGAAGGAGATTATGCGTCAAGTACAAGAGCTTCTCGACAAAGGTTATATACGCGAATCCCTTAGTCCTTGTGCTGTTCCTATTATTCTAGTGCCGAAAAAGGATGGTACATCACGTATGTGTGTTGATTGTAGAGGCATTAATAATATTACTATTCGTTATCGTCATCCTATTCCTAGGCTAGATGATATGCTTGATGAATTGAGTGGCTCTACAATATTCTCCAAAGTTGATTTGCGTAGTGGCTACCATCAAATTCGTATGAAATTGGGAGATGAATGGAAAACAGCATTTAAAACTAAGTTTGGATTATATGAGTGGTTAGTCATGCCTTTTGGGTTAACTAATGCACCTAGTACTTTCATGAGATTAATGAACGAAGTTTTACGTTCTTTCATTGGACGATTTGTGGTAGTTTACTTTGATGACATATTGATTTATAGCAGATCTTTGGAAGAACATTTGGAACATTTACGTGCTGTTTTTATTGCTCTACGTGATGCACGTTTGTTTGGTAACCTTGGGAAGTGCACCTTTTGCACCGACCGAGTATCTTTTCTTGGCTATGTTGTTACTCCACAGGGAATTGAAGTTGATAAAGCCAAGATTGAAGCTATTGAGAGTTGGCCGCAGCCCAAAACTGATAGAGGCGAGGGTCCCGATCTTTCGATGAGATGATGGATATCGCTTTGGTGGAAGTCGACTTTGACGATCCGACTACGAACGTGCGAGGACGTCGCGCCTTAGCAATCGCTAAACCAACTCCGAGAGGTTATTGACCACGCCGGAGCACGATCAACCTGACCACGAGGGTCTGTTTCCTGCGAGCAAACGAAGAACAAGCAAGAAACTAAGATTGCAATCTGGATATTGCGAATATAAGATGAAAGCTTTATTGATCAAGGTGGGGTTCTGTGACGCCTTTGTCTGGTCGTTGAACACAAACGAAGTACGCGAAGTTGCAGCTATGGCGAACTTTTAATCTAAACAAAACCCAAATTCTAAACGATGCCCTAAGGGCTGTATATATGGAGGAAGAGGGGGGGAATTTCGTGGCCCTTGGTGGAGGGGTCCGAAATCAACCCTATCTCTTGTTTCCCCACACATACGGACTCTAAAAATAGCCTATAATTATGTATTTCGAAATTACATGGGCCTGGCCCAATAATAAGGTGACGCAGCACCTAAAATAGCCTCGGGACGAAATTTATGAAGTGGCATCTTGTATATTTCGTCCAAGGCTTCATGCACCCATTATGGTGGCTTCAAAGTCCTGAAATCATCACTTGTAACTCCATTCTTGTTCTTGCTCCAATGTTCATCCTTCTCCATGCTAGGCCCTTCATTTGTAAGCAAAACAAATGTATCCAATTTAGGCAGCATCATATTCTCATGAACATTAGAATCATTACCAAGAAACGAAAGTACCTGGTAATTTAGTTGGCGTGCACGAGCTCTAGTAATTGGTCCAGTATGTATAGCAGCAGGGGCTGTGGGTGTAACAATTGTATTGATGTCCTCATCATCCTCCCCTTCTTGAAATGAAGTCGTCCTCGACGGAAGTTCATCTTCCTCACCCAAATAAGGCTTCAAATCTGCAATGTTAAAAGTGGGACTAACCCCAAAATCTGCAGGCAGCTCAAGTTTATATGCATTATCATTTATTTTCTCTAACACCTTAAAGGGACCATCAGCACGTGGCATTAACTTTGATTTGCGCAAATCAGGAAATCTATCCTTACGCAAATGTAACCAAGCAAGATCTCCAGGTGCAAACACAACATGTTTTCTACCCTTATCTCCAGCAAGTTTATATTTAGCATTCATACGCTCAATGTTTTCCTTAGTTAACTCATGCATTTTTAAAATCAATTCAGCACGTTGTTTAGCATCAAAATTAACCTTCTCCGAAGATGGAAGAGGCAACAAATCAATAGGTGCACGAGGTAGGAAACCATACACAACTTTAAAAGGGCACATCTTAGTAGTAGAATGCAATGAACGATTATAAGCAAATTCAATATGAGGCAAGCATTCCTCCCACATTTTCTTATTATTCTTCAAAACAACCCTAAGCATAGTAGACAACGTTCTATTGACTACTTCAGTTTGTCCATCAGTTTGGGGGTGACAAGTAGTACTAAAAAGCAGTTTAGTCCCCAACTTAGCCCATAAACATCTCCAAAAGTGGCTAAGAAATTTAGTATCACGATCTGAAACAATAGTATTTGGCACACCATGCAAGCGAATAATTTCACGAAAAAACAAATCAGCAACATTAACAACATCATCGCTTTTATGACATGGTATAAAGTGTGCCATTTTCGAGAATCTATCCACGACAACAAATATGCTATCCCTCCCCTTCTTTGTTCGAGGTAAACCTAAAACAAAGTCCATAGAAATATCCTCCCAAGGAACACTAGGTACATGCAAAGGCATATATAAACCATGAGGATTGAGTCGTGACTTAGCTTTTTGACATGTAGTGCAGCGAGCAATAAAACGCTCAACATCCCGTCTCATCTTTAGCCAAAAGAAATGTGTAGCAAGTACGTCCTCCGTCTTCTTCACGCCAAAGTGTCCCATTAATCCTCCTCCATGCGCCTCCTGCAACAACAAAAGACGAACGGAGCTAGCTGGAATGCATAGCTTGTTAGCACGAAACACAAATCCATCGTTAACAACAAACTTGTTACACATTCTTCCTTCTTTACAATTCTGCATTACATCTTTAAAATCAGCATCATGCACATATTGATCTTTGATGGTCTCCAAACCAAATATTTTGAAGTCAAGTTGTGAAAGCATAGTATAGCGACGAGACAATGCATCAGCAATAACATTGTCTTTTCCCTTCTTGTGTTCAATAAAATAAGGGAAAGTCTCAATGAATTCAACCCATTTAGCATGTCTACGATTCAGTTTAGCTTGACTTTTAATATGTTTCAAAGATTCATGATCAGAATGTATAACAAATTCTTTGGGCCATAAATAATGTTGCCATGTTTCTAAAGTCCGAACAAGAGCATATAATTCTTTATCATAAGTAGAATAATTCAGACTAGGCCCACTCAATTTTTCAGAAAAGTATGCAACAGGTTTGCCATCTTGTAATAACACACCTCCTAATCCAATTCCACTAGCATCACATTCAAGCTCAAAAGTCTTATTAAAATCAGGAAGTTGGAGTAAAGGAGCATGTGTCAACTTATCTTTCAATACCGTTAAGGCTTCTTCCTGTGCGGTACCCCAAACAAAAGGCACATCCTTCTTTGTAAGCTCGTTGAGAGGTGCAGCAATGGTGCTGAAATCTCTCACAAAACGCCTATAGAATCCAGCGAGGCCAAGAAAACTCCTCACTTGTGTGACCGTTTTGGGCTGCGGCCAACTCTCAATAGCTTCAATCTTGGCTTTGTCAACTTCAATTCCCTGTGGAGTAACAACATAGCCAAGAAAAGATACTCGGTCGGTGCAAAAGGTGCACTTCCCAAGGTTACCAAACAAACGTGCATCACGTAGAGCAATAAAAACAGCACGTAAATGTTCCAAATGTTCTTCCAAAGATCTGCTATAAATCAATATGTCATCAAAGTAAACTACCACAAATCGTCCAATGAAAGCACGTAAAACTTCGTTCATTAATCTCATGAAAGTAAGTTGTTGCAGCTCCCTCCGTCTATTATGACGCGCACAGAACGTTCCTTCACAACTCCCTTGGTATGGAACAAATTGTGCCTCTGATTTTGCTCAGCTTGTGTGACCTGCACACTCAAAACACGTTGAGCAACTAAACATTCATACCTGTCAGCGTCTTCAGGAGCCATGTATTGCGTCTCATGATCAGAATCATCTCCACCATGTTCTTCACGTGTAATAAGAGCCAATGTCTCCTCATCATAGTCACTAGCGGACTCATATCCACCATCCGCGGTAGCAATCATCACACGCGGAGATTTGCATTCTCTCGCATAATGACCTCCTCCCTTACAACGACGACAAATAATATCACTTGTGTGCCCTGTTGATGCCATGGAAGAAGAAGAACGCTGTGCAGGCCCCGCAGGTGCGCTCTTGGCAGATAATGGTGGTTGTGCCTATTTTCTTGTATCACGGCTGGAGGTGGCACCGGATGGAGGTGCTGGTGCAGTTGAAGTAGAAGATGCACGTGGTGTCCATGATGAAGGTCGGCCTGCAGAAAAGTTAGTTCGCCCCAATGCTTGTCGATCCTGCACTTCACGTTCAGCTTTACAAGCAAGATGGAATAAACGAGTGATATTAGTATACTCCTTATAGTCTAGAATGGTCTGAATCTCTCTATTTAATCCACCCAGAAAACGTGCAAGCGTAGCTTCATTCTCCTCAACAATACCACATCTAATCATGCCAGTTTGTAATTCCTGATAATATTCTTCTACAGAATTTTTCCCTTGTCTTAAACGCTGCAATTTTTGAAGCAATTCACGTTGATAATATGGTGGAACCCAACGCGTACGCATAGCAGTTTTCAAAGCAGCCCAAGTAGTTGGAATAGGATATAATCTACAATGTTCAGACCACCATACACATGCAAAACTAGTGAAAGCACAAACGGCAGCAGCAACTCGTCTCTCCTCAGGATATTGTAAACATGTAAATCGTTGTTCAGTTTCTAACTCCCAAGTAAGATATATATCAGGAACATATCTACCCTCAAATGGTGGAATATTCAATTTCAGTTTAGGAATATGGACATCATCTCGTACCTGAGGTGGTGGTGCAGGCCTACCATTACGAATATATACCTGAGGTCGACCTGCTGGTGGTGGTACACGTGGCTGCACGTAGTGCTGATTTTGATCAACCTCATCCTCATAATCTCCCACATAATCATCCTCCTCCGCATCAGCAGCAGGAGCCACAGAAGTATCAACAGCAGCACCAACAGTTTGGCCAAACGCAAGAGGAACACGGCTTGCTCGGCGGAGGTCTGTTTCGCGACGTGGAGGTAGTCGTTGTTGTTGTTGTTGTTGGAGAGGTGCGTTAGGTGCAGCGGGTGGTGGTGGTGGAAGACGCGCGAGCAATTCATTAAACTTGTTATCGAGCTTTGTTTCGAATGTCTTCTCAAGGCCAGTGATCTTCTCCATGGCCTCTTCAAAATTGTTCAGCACATCTTGCACCTGTTCAGTCATCATTTGCTGAAACTTATCATGAAGCTCCTTGTTCGATAAATTCTCCCAGTCAATCTCGTCGGCTTGTGATCCTGGCATGGTTAGCAGCAATAGAAACACACAAGAATATGATCCTACAGACTACGAACAAGTGGTGGTGGTGGGTGTCACAAATCCGTCAAGCAAAACTCAAATTCTTACCAGTTCTTACCCAGCAACAGGCGGTGATCGGCAACCGTTGTAGTCAAAACTCTCAAAGCTTGGATAGAGCGATTACCAGGGAGAGTCAAACGCACGACGTAGATGTATGTGGAGCTGGGAAGGCTTATAATATGGTAGCAAAAAGGGTCAGCAATAATCAATTCAGAGATGCAAAGTTGAATAAACGCTCAACGACGGTACTGTGCTGGTCCTAGGGTAGACTGTGCTAGAGACGCGAGCCTAGAACACCAACAAAATCACGGCGCGGCACGTAAACAAGGGAGGAGCACACTCTGAATTTTTTTTCTCTTTTTTTTGCACTTTTCTTTCCTCTTTTTTTTTGCTCCGCAACAATTTTTTTTGAAAAAGTCTACAAATGGTCCAAAAACTGCCTAGCCAGAATTTTCCAGACTTAGTTTTTTTTTTTGAAATTGGAACTATTTTTCTTCTGCGGATGGCTCGAAAGTTGGGGAGTCCTTCTCTGTCACGACTCGGAGTATCGCGTGATCTAGAAATCGAGAACAATGCAACAATTACTGGACTCGGACTAGGACTGGTGGCGGAGATGAATCTGGTGGAACTCGGACTGGTGACGGAGATGAATCTGGTGGAACACGGACAGGTGGCGGATATATGTTGCAGGTGAACTCGGATTGGCGTGATGGCGGCGGATATGTGGTGGCGTATATGGATTCGGATTGGCGGTGAATATGTGGTGGTGGTATATTGATGAGGACATCAATACCCTTGTTACACCCACAGGCCCTGCTGCTATACATACTGGACCAATTACTAGAGCTCGCGCACGCCAACTAAATTACCAGGTACTTTCGTTTCTTGGTAATGATTCTAATGTTCATGAGAATATGATGCTGCCTAAATTGGATACATTTGTTTTGCTTACAAATGAAGGGCCTAGCTTGGAGAAGGATGAACATTGGAGCAAGAACAAGCATGGAGATGATGGCATGCGCAAGGGGAACAAGAACGGAGTTACAAGTGATGATTTCAGGACTTTGAAGCCACCATAATGGGTGCATGAAGCCTTGGACGGAATATACAAGATGCCACTTCATAAATTTCGTCCCGAGGCTATTTTAGGTGCTGCGTCACCTTATTATTGGGCCAGGCCCATGTAATTTCGAAATACATAAGTATAGGCTATTTTTAGAGTCCGTATGTGTGGGGAAACAAAAGGTAGGGTTGATTTCGGACCCCTCCACCAAGGGCCACGAAATTTCCCCCTCTTCCTCCATATATACGGCCCTTAGGGCATCGTTTAGACTTTGGGTTTTGTTTAGATTAAAAGTTCGCCATAGCTGCAACTTCGCGTACTTCGTTTGTGTTCAACGACCAGACAAAGGCGTCACAGAACCCCACCTTGATCAATAAAGCTTTCATCTTATATTCGCAATATCCAGATTGCAATCTCAGTTTCTTGCTTGTTCTTCGTTTGCTCGCAGGAAACAGACCCTCGTGGTCAGGTTGATCGTGCTCCGGCGTGGTCAATAACCTCTCGGAGTTGGTTTAGCGATTGCTAAGGCGCGACGTCCTCGCACGTTCGTAGTCGGATCGTCAAAGTCGACTGCCACCAAAGCGATATCCATCATCTCATCGAAAGACGGGACACCTTTGCCTCTATCAGCAAGGGGAACAAGAACGGAGTTACAAGTGATGATTTCAGGACTTTGAAGCCACCATAATGGGTGCATGAAGCCATGGACGAAATATACAAGATGCCACTTCATAAATTTCGTCCCGAGGCTATTATAGGTGCTGCGTCACCTTTTTATTGGGCCAGGCCCATGTAATTTCGAAATACATAAGTATAGGCTATTTTTAGAGTCCGTATGTGTGGGGAAACAAGAGATAGGGTTGATTTCAGACCCCTCCACCAAGGGCCACGAAATTCCCCCCTCTCTTCCTCCATATATACAGCCCTTAGGGCACCGTTTAGACTTTGGGTTTTGTTTAGATTAAAAGTTCGCCATAGCTGCAACTTCGCGTACTTCGTTTGTGTTCAACGACCAAACAAAGGCGTCACAGAACCCCACCTTGATCAATAAAGCTTTCATCTTATATTCGCAATATCCAGATTGCAATCTCAGTTTCTTGCTTGTTCTTCGTTTGCTCGCAGGAAACAGACCCTCGTGGTCAGGTTGATCATGCTCCGGCGTGGTCAATAACCTCTTGGAGTTGGTTTAGCGATTGCTAAGGCGCGACGTCCTCGCACGTTCGTTGTCGGATCGTCAAAGTCGACTGCCACCAAAGCGATATCCATCATCTCATCGAAAGAGGGGATACCTTTGCCTCTATCAAGTGGTATCAGATTTCTAGGTTGCTCGGTGAGATTTTACAGTTTTTCGTAGTTTAGATCGAGTCTGTTCTTCATACCTATAGTCCACGAAAAAGCCACAAAAAAAATTAGGGTTAGTTCATCATATCCGAACCAATCTGAGCCTTTGCATAATCTTTTTAGGGTTTTGCTTTGTTGAATTTGCGGTTGCATCGTCGTGTCTAGTTGCTGGTCTTAGAGTCTAGTCTTTTAGAGTTTCGAGTTCTGGTCATAAGTTGTCACGCCGCCGCCGCACCATCATCATCACCCCTGCCATCTACCACCACCGCTTATCCGCCACCGCTTCGAATCCGTATCCATATACCACCACAGCTGTCATATACCACCACCGCTGCCATCTACCACCATATATCCACCACCAATCCGAGTTCTTGTCATATTAGGTTTGTTTTCGAGATCCATCTAGATTCCGATTCGTGGTTCCTTGCCGGAGTAGGTTTCGGAAAAAAAAAAGAAGAGTCCGGAAACCACGCTTCGTTTAGGCCCAAAATTTTTCGAAAACGCATTTTTCGAAAAAATTTCTGGCTATCCTATCTTTAGGTGTTTCTGAGTGTTTTGAGACAGGTGCCATTATAGGAAGTTTTTTTTGACCCGTTTCCAGCTTTTGGTTCCGGGCAGTCAAAAAAAAAATTGTCGAAAAAAATTTCGTGCCCATTCTGTGAGTTTGAGCTAGGAAGAGTTTTGAGACACTCGCCATTATAGTTATTTTTCGCAAAAAATAAAAATAAAAAATAGCAGCGCAAAAAAAAGAGCGCAAAAGAAAAAGAGCGAAAAAATAAATAAATTCCAGAGTGTGCTTTTCCCTTGTTTACGTGCCGCGCCGTGATTTTGTTGGTGTTCTAGGCTCGCGTCTCTAGCACAGTCTAGCCTAGGACCAGCACAGTACCGTCGTTGAGCGTTTATTCAACTTTGCATCTCTGAATTGATTATTGCTGACCCTTTTTGCTACCAAAGTATAAGCCTTCCCAGCTCCACATACATCTACGTCGTGCTTGGTGTCCCGATCTTTCGATGAGATTATAACTATCGATTTGGTGGAGACGACTTTGACGATCCGACTACAGACGTGCACGACGTTGCGCCTTGGCAATCGCTAAACCAATCTCCTGAGGTTACTGACGATGCCGGAAGCGCGGTCAGCCTGTGATGAGGACATGACTACCTTGGATATGACCAAAAATATTGCATATATGCATATTTGTCAGGTGATTTCTAGTGCAAACTATTCAATAATCTATTTATGTTATCCAGAACAAAAATACTTCACACACTTTTGTGTTTTGTCTAATTGCAGATGTATGGGACATTTGTACAATACACATATGAAGATAAGGAAGAAAGAGATGTTTATTTGCTGTCCAAAAAGTTCTCTCACGTCACTTTTGGCCCAAGAGAAGATAGAGTCCAAGTCTCTCACGTTCTGGATTCAGATTCGGACTGCACAGACACACCTGACTCAAAACGCACACAAGTTTTTCATACGGACTCCGAATTGGGTGATTCTTTTTTTGTTGGAAACTAGATTTCGTGCTCTTTCCAACCCAATTGAAATCACCTTCAAATTCGTCCGGAGCGTTGAGTTGTGGACGAAACAACCTGATGTTGCAGCAGAATCCGAGTCAAAGTACAAGTCCAAAGGTGTTACATCACCTCCACTTGGGCCCATTGGCCTTGTACGACCTAGATTTAGTTTTAGGCTGCCTTGGGACGTCCTCCCACCTCCTTGGCCGCCACCCCTTGCTCCTATATAAGTAGATCCATCTAGTAGCTTTTCCTTGGGATTTGTTTAGTTAAAAGTTAGCCATTACAACTTCGTGTACTTTGTTTGTGTCCAACGACCAGACCAAGACCGCTTCCGGATCCCCACCATTATCAATACCTCATATATATTTGCAATATTCAGATTGCTTTATCATATTCTTGCTCGTTCTTCGATTGCTTGCAGGAATAGACCTTCGTGGTCAGGCTGACCGTGCTTCCAGCATCGTCAGTAACCTCAGGAGATTGGTTTAGCGATTGCTAAGGCGCAACGTCGTGCACGTTTGTAGTCGGATCGTCAAAGTCGTCTCCACCAAATCGATAGTTATCATCTCATCGAAAGATCAGGACCCTCGCCTCTATCAAGTGGTATCAGTTTTCAGGTTGCTCGGTGAGAATTTCCAGTTTTCCTAGATTAGATTTATTTTCTTACCTATTGTCCAAGAAAAAGCCACACAAAAAAAAAGTTAGATCTGTTCATCCTTTATCCAAGCCAGTCTAAGCCTTTGCAATTTTCTATTCATTGCTTGCATAGTTGAATTATCGGTTGCATCGTCGTGTCAGTTGCTGGTCTTAGCGTCTAGTTCCTTTAGAGTTTCGAGTTCTGTTCACATTAGTCACGCCGCCGCTGCATCATTATCCCTTCCGCTGTCCACCATCTCATCTATTAATTTCCACCACGTGCTACGCACTGTTCATTGTCATAATCATAGTTGAGGTCATTCACATCTTCGCCTGATCCAATCTGCATCTTATCTACTTTGTCTTGGAAAGAAAAAAGGATAGAGAAAAAAAGAGAAAAAAGGAAAGAAAAAAATAAAAAGAGAGAGAAGAAAAAAAAAGAGAGAAAAAAAAATTTGGATCTATCTAGAATCAATCCCGTACCTGAATTCGGATTGGAATTTGTTTTGCGCACTGTTCAGTAAAACAGGTGTATCTTCCTCATACGAAGTCCGTTTTGGCTCCGTGAGTACTCAAACTGAAGCTAGCAACGAGCCGCATCTAAATAGTTGCAGAAGCTAGTTCAATATTTGACACCTCAAAATCGGCTTGTAAATAGGTCTTTTTGCCCTTCGAAGTTCGTGAACACAGCTTGTTCCAATTTTTCATGCCAGTTTTAGAATTCTTTGACTCCTCATATCAACTCGGAATTGAGTGATTCTTTTTGCATTGGAAAGCTTGAGTTAGTAGCATTCTTTGAAAGAATTTATCAGAAAATTGTCTCAAACTTTTCAAGAGGAAAGTTGGAGAGAGAGTTGTTGTATATCCTGCTTGGCAGTTGTTTTTCATCATTATCTTCACTGCCGTTGTGATCTTCACTTATATCTTGCTGTCAAGAGCTACTTAGTATCCTTCATTGATGATAGTTGTGCTACGCCGTGACCTTATTAGTGTTCTAGGCTCGCGTCTCTAGTCCGGTCTAGCCTAGGACCAGCACAGTACCGTCGTTGAGCGTTTATTCAACATTGCATTTTTGAATTGATTATTGCTAATCTTTTGCTACCATATATAGCCAACCCAGCTCCACATATTTCTACACCGTGTATACGTACGTTCCCCTGGCAATCGCTTTACTCAATATTCGGAGTTACTTGACACCGCTGGTTGCCGATCATCGCCTGCTGCATGGTAAGAACTTGTAAGACATTGATATTTGCTTTACTGTGAGCGTTTTACCACCACATCCTAGTAGTTATAGGAACATTATTTTTGGGTTTTGTTTCTTGTTCTACTAATCATGACAGGATCCAGAGTCAATTCATGGGCTTTGTCGATCGTGGGAGACATGCCACCACCTTTGCAAATACCACAACCGTCACGAGAGGTGCACAAACATCCAAATGCACATGATCAGGTTAATGTATCTATACCACCATTTAATGGCCGTTTTAAACCTGCTTTATATATTGAATGGGAGTTCGACATAAAAAATATATTTGCTTCCCATAATTTCAATGAACATAAAAAGGTTAAGGTTGCGGTTGGTTCTTTCACTGGTTATGCTTTGGTTTGGTGGAGTGAATATTGTCGGTTACACCCTGATTATATACCTACTACTTGGGATGATTTGAAACTTGCCATGCGACATACTTTCGTCCCTGCTTATTATACTCGTGACATGATTAAGAAGTTGCAACACTTAAAACAAGGTAGTGAAACTGTAACAAAATATTATGATGATTTCCAAACTACCTTGTTGCATTCCTCTTTAGAAGAAAGTGAAGATGATTTTATGGATAGATTTTGGGTAGGATTAAACCGTGATATTCAAGAGATACTAATTCATGAAGAGTGTTATCCTATGGACCATTTGTTTCATCTTGCTTGCAAAGCTGAACAGGAAATAAAACGACGTGTTGGCCACGAGGAGAACAAGCGCACGGTGCACATTCCAAGAGTTGATATGATTGTTCCTTCAACTACTAGGCATACTATGACAACCACATCCGTTGTTGTCAGGACTACATCACCTCCACCATGTGACACATCGCCCCCGAGAGTGGCTACATCATCTGAGTTGATCATAAGAGGTAATGACAAAGGTACTGATCTTCCATCTCTACATGAGAATGATGAATGCCTTGTCAATTTGAATGCACCATCTGATGAGCTACCCACTACTTTGATCACACCACCTATTTTAGAGGACTACATTGATAATTTGACTTTGCCATGTGATCAAACAACTGAAATACCAACAATTTTGAGTGCATCCATTGAATTAACTATTGATGCAAAAGAACCAATGTTTAATCATTTTGATATGACCTCTAATCTTGGTGATGATTCTGTGTTGAATGACTTATTGCATGTTTGCTTATTTAAGCATGTTGTAGCATATAAATTTGATGCAAGTAAGGTTTATTCACCAATGTTGGGATGGTTTAATGATGAACATTGTCAATCTTTTGAAATGAATAAGAGCTTCACTTATATGTGCAAACTGAGTTGCAATATTTTAATGCCTTCTACTTCTTGTGCTAATTTTTTGGCTTTAGATTTTATGAACTATGCAAGTTACTCCTCTATTCATGTGTCATATATGCAAAAATCAAGGGAAGTAAAAATGGATGACATATACATATACAACATGTACACCTTGTCTCTTTTGTTAGCCACATTTCAGATTAAGCAACGCCGTGGACGGCTTTATTTTCAAGAAGGGGAGGATGATGAGGACATGACTACCTTGGATATGACCAAAAATATTGCATATATGCATATTTGTCAGGTGATTTCTAGTGCAAACTATTCAATAATCTATTTATGTTATCCAGAACAAAAATACTTCACACACTTTTGTGTTTTGTCTAATTGCAGATGTATGGGACATTTGTACAATACACATATGAAGATAAGGAAGAAAGAGATGTTTATTTGCTGTCCAAAAAGTTCTCTCACGTCACTTTTGGCCCAAGAGAAGATAGAGTCCAAGTCTCTCACGTTCTGGATTCAGATTCGGACTGCACAGACACACCTGACTCAAAACGCACACAAGTTTTTCATACGGACTCCGAATTGGGTGATTCTTTTTTTGTTGGAAACTAGATTTCGTGCTCTTTCCAACCCAATTGAAATCACCTTCAAATTCGTCCGGAGCGTTGAGTTGTGGACGAAACAACCTGATGTTGCAGCAGAATCCGAGTCAAAGTACAAGTCCAAAGGTGTTACATCACCTCCACTTGGGCCCATTGGCCTTGTACGACCTAGATTTAGTTTTAGGCTGCCTTGGGACGTCCTCCCACCTCCTTGGCCGCCACCCCTTGCTCCTATATAAGTAGATCCATCTAGTAGCTTTTCCTTGGGATTTGTTTAGTTAAAAGTTAGCCATTACAACTTCGTGTACTTTGTTTGTGTCCAACGACCAGACCAAGACCGCTTCCGGATCCCCACCATTATCAATACCTCACATATATTTGCAATATTCAGATTGCTTTATCATATTCTTGCTCGTTCTTCGATTGCTTGCAGGAATAGACCTTCGTGGTCAGGCTGACCGTGCTTCCAGCATCGTCAGTAACCTCAGGAGATTGATTTAGCGATTGCTAAGGCGCAACGTCGTGCACGTTTGTAGTCGGATCGTCAAAGTCGTCTCCACCATATCGATAGTTATCATCTCATCGAAAGATCGGGACCCTCGCCTCTATCAGCCTGACCACGAAGGTCTATTCCTACAAGCAATCGAAGAACGAGCAAGAATATGATAAAGCAATCTGAATATTGCAAATATATATGAGGTATTGATAATGGTGGGGATCCGGAAGCGGTCTTGGTCTGGTCGTTGGACACAAACGAAGTACACGAAGTTGCAATGGCTAACTTTTAACTAAACAAATCCCAAGGAAAAGCTACTAGATGGATCTACTTATATAGGAGCAAGGGGTGGCGGCCAAGGAGGTGGGAGGACGTCCCAAGGCAGCCTAAAACTAAATCTAGGTCGTACAAGGCCAATGGGCCCAAGTGGAGGTGATGTAACACCTTTGGACTTGTAGTTTGACTCGGATTCTGCTGCAGCATCAGATTGTTTCGTCCACAACTCAACGCTCCGGACGAATTTTGATAGAGGCGAGGGTCCCGATCTTTCGATGAGATGATGGATATCGCTTTGGTGGAAGTCGACTTTGACGATCCGACTACGAACGTGCGAGGACGTCGCGCCTTAGCAATCGCTAAACCAACTCCGAGAGGTTATTGACCACGCCGGAGCACGATCAACCTGACCACGAGGGTCTGTTTCCTGCGAGCAAACGAAGAACAAGCAAGAAACTAAGATTGCAATCTGGATATTGCGAATATAAGATGAAAGCTTTATTGATTAAGGTGGGGTTCTGTGACGCCTTTGTCGGGTCGTTGAACACAAACGAAGTACGCGAAGTTGCAGCTATGGCGAACTTTTAATCTAAACAAAACCCACAGTCTAAACGATGCCCTAAGGGCTGTATATATGGAGGAAGAGGGGGGGAATTTCGTGGCCCTTGGTGGAGGGGTCCGAAATCAACCCTATCTCTTGTTTCCCCACACATACGGACTCTAAAAATAGCCTATACTTATGTATTTCGAAATTACATGGGCCTGGCCCAATAATAAGGTGACGCAGCACCTAAAATAGCCTCGGGACGAAATTTATGAAGTGGCATCTTGTATATTTCGTCCAAGGCTTCATGCACCCATTATGGTGGCTTCAAAGTCCTGAAATCATCACTTGTAACTCCGTTCTTGTTCCCCTTGCGCATGCCATCATCTCCATGCTTGTTCTTGCTCCAATGTTCATCCTTCTCCAAGCTAGGCCCTTCATTTGTAAGCAAAACAAATGTATCCAATTTAGGCAGCATCATATTCTCATGAATATTAGAATCATTACCAAGAAACGAAAGTACCTGGTAATTTAGTTGGCGTGCACAAGCTCTAGTAATTGGTCCAGTATGTATAGCAGCAGGTGCTGTGGGTGTAACAATTGTATTGATGTCCTCATCATCCTCCCCTTCTTGAAATGAAGTCGTCCTCGACGGAAGTTCATCTTCCTCACCCAAATAAGGCTTCAAATCTGCAATGTTAAAAGTGGGACTAACCCCAAAATCTGCAGGCAGCTCAAGTTTATATGCATTATCATTTATTTTCTCTAACACCTTAAAGGGACCATCAGCACGTGGCATTAACTTTGATTTGCGCAAATCAGGAAATCTATCCTTACGCAAATGTAACCAAACAAGATCTCCAGGTGCAAACACAACATGTTTTCTACCCTTATCTCCAGCAAGTTTATATTTAGCATTCATACGCTCAATGTTTTCCTTAGTTAACTCATGCATTTTTAAAATCAATTCAGCACGTTGTTTAGCATCAAAATTAACCTTCTCCGAAGATGGAAGAGGCAACAAATCAATAGGTGCACGAGGTACGAAACCATACACAACTTCAAAAGGGCACATCTTAGTAGTAGAATGCAATGAACGATTATAAGCAAATTCAATATGAGGCAAGCATTCCTCCCACATTTTCTTATTATTCTTCAAAACAGCCCTAAGCATAGTAGACAACGTTCTATTGACTACTTCAGTTTGTCCATCAGTTTGGGGGTGACAAGTAGTACTAAAAAGCAGTTTAGTCCCCAACTTAGCCCATAAACATCTCCAAAAGTGGCTAAGAAATTTAGTATCACGATCTGAAACAATAGTATTTGGCACACCATGCAAGCGTATAATTTCACGAAAGAACAAATCAGCAACATTAACAGCATCATCGCTTTTATGACATGGTATAAAGTGTGCCATTTTCGAGAATCTATCCACGACAACAAATATGCTATCCCTCCCCTTCTTTGTTCGAGGTAAACCTAAAACAAAGTCCATAGATATATCCTCCCAAGGAACACTAGGTACAGGCAAAGGCATATATAAACCATGAGGATTGAGTCGTGACTTAGCTTTTTGACATGTAGTGCATCGAGCAATAAAACGCTCAACATCCCGTCTCATCTTTGGCCAAAAGAAATGTGTAGCAAGTACGTCCTCCGTCTTCTTCACGCCAAAGTGTCCCATTAATCCTCCTCCATGCGCCTCCTGCAACAACAAAAGATGAACGGAGCTAGCTGGAATGCATAGCTTGTTAGCACGAAACACAAATCCATCGTTAACGACAAACTTGTTCCACATTCTTCCTTCTTTACAATTCTGCATTACATCTTTAAAATCAGCATCATGCACATATTGATCTTTGATGGTCTCCAAACCAAATATTTTGAAGTCAAGTTGTGAAAGCATAGTATAGCGACGAGACAATGCATCAGCAATAACATTTTCTTTTCCCTTCTTGTGTTTAATGACATAAGGGAAAGTCTCAATGAATTCAACCCATTTAGCATGTCTACGATTCAGTTTAGCTTGACTTTTAATATGTTTCAAAGATTCATGATCAGAATGTATAACAAATTCTTTGGACCATAAATAATGTTGCCATGTTTCTAAAGTCCGAACAAGAGCATATAATTCTTTATCATAAGTAGAATAATTCAGACTAGGCCCACTCAATTTTTCAGAAAAGTATGCAATAGGTTTGCCATCTTGTAATAACACACCTCCTAATCCAATTCCACTAGCATCACATTCAAGCTCAAAAGTCTTATTAAAATCAGGAAGTTGGAGTAAAGGAGCATGTGTCAACTTATCTTTCAATACCGTGAAGGCTTCTTTCTGTGCGGTACCCCAAACAAAAGACACATCCTTCTTTGTAAGCTCGTTGAGAGGTGCAGCAATGGTGCTGAAATCTCTCACAAAACGCCTATAGAATCCAGCGAGGCCAAGAAAACTCCTCACTTGTGTGACCGTTTTGGGCTGCGGCCAACTCTCAATAGCTTCAATCTTGGCTTTGTCAACTTCAATTCCCTGTGGAGTAACAACATAGCCAAGAAAAGATACTCGGTCGGTGCAAAAGGTGCACTTCCCAAGGTTACCAAACAAACGTGCATCACGTAGAGCAATAAAAACAGCACGTAAATGTTCCAAATGTTCTTCCAAAGATCTGCTATAAATCAGTATGTCATCAAAGTAGACTACCACAAATCGTCCAATGAAAGCACGTAAAACTTCGTTCATTAATCTCATGAAAGTACTAGGTGCATTAGTTAACCCAAAAGGCATGACTAACCACTCATATAATCCAAACTTAGTTTTAAATGCTGTTTTCCATTCATCTCCCAATTTCATACGAATTTGATGGTAGCCACTACGCAAATCAACTTTGGAGAATATTGTAGAGCCACTCAATTCATCAAGCATATCATCTAGCCTAGGAATAGGATGACGATAACGAATAGTAATATTATTAATGCCTCTACAATCAACACACATACGTGATGTACCATCCTTTTTCGGCACTAGAATAATAGGAACAGCACAAGGACTAAGGGATTCGCGTATATAACCTTTGTCGAGAAGCTCTTGTACTTGACGCATAATCTCCTTCGTCTCCTCTGGATTGGTACGGTATGTTGATAGAGGCGGGGGTGTCCCGATCTTTCGATGAGATGATAACTATCGATTTGGTGAAGATGACTTTGACGATCCGACTACAAACGTGCACGACGTTGCGCCTTAGCAATCGCTAAACCAACTCCGAAAGGTTATTGACCACGCTGGAGCACAATCAACCTGACCACGAAGATCTATTCCTGCAAGCAATCGAAGAACAAGCAAGAATATGATAAAAGCAATCTGAATATTGCGAGTATATATGAAGTATTGATAAGGGTGGGGATCCGTAAGCGGTCTTGGTCTGGTCGTTGGACACAAACGAAGTACACGAAGTTGCAATGGCTAACTTTTAACTAAACAAATCCCAAGGAAAAGCTACTAGATGGATCTACTTATATAGGAGCAAGGGGTGGCGGCCAAGGAGGTGGGAGGACGTCCCAAGGCAGCCTAAAACTAAATCTAGGTCGTACAAGGCCAATGGGCCCAAGTGGAGGTGATGTAACAACTTTGGACTTGTAGTTTGACTCGGATTCTGCTGCAGCATCAGATTGTTTCGTCCACAACTCAACGCTCCGGACGAATTTGAAGGTGATTCCAATTGGGTTGGAAAGTGCACGAAATCTAGTTTCCAACAAAAAAAGAATCACCCAATTCGGAGTCCGTATGAAAAACTTGTGTGCGTTTTGAGTCAGGTGTGTCTGTGCAGTCCGAATCTGAATCCAGAACGTGAGAGACTTGGACTCTATCTTCTCTTGGGCCAAAAGTGACGTGAGAGAACTTTTTGGACAGCAAATAAACATCTCTTTCTTCCTTATCTTCATATGTGGATTGTACAAATGTCCCATACACCTGCAATTAGACAAAACACAAAAGTGTGTGAAGTATTTTTGTTCTGGATAACATAAATAGATTATTGAATAGTTTGCACTAGAAATCACCTGACAAATATGCATATATGCAATATTTTTGGTCATATCCAAGGTAGCCATGTCCTCATCAGAAAGCTTCTCCACCATCTCCATGCTAGCCAAGTTGTTGCAGCTCCCTCCGTCTATTATGACGCGCACAGAACGTTCCTTCACAACTCCCTTGGTATGGAACAAATTGTGCCTCTGATTTTGCTCAGCTTGTGTGACCTGCACACTCAAAACACGTTGAGCAACTAAACATTCATACCTGTCAGCGTCTTCAGGAGCCATGTATTGTGTCTCATGATCAGAATCATCTCCACCATGTTCTTCACGTGTAATAAGAGCCAATGTCTCCTCATCATAGTCACTAGCGGACTCATATCCACCATCCGCGGTAGCAATCATCACACGCGGAGATTTGCATTCCCTCGCATAATGACCTCCTCCCTTACAACAACGACAAATAATATCACTTGTGTGCCCTGTTGATGCCATGGAAGAAGAAGAACGCTGTGCAGGCCCCGCAGGTGCGCTCTTGGCAGATAATGGTGGTTGTGCCTGTTTTCTTGTATCACGGCTGGAGGTGGCACCGGATGGAGGTGCTGGTGCAGTTGAAGTAGAAGATGCACGTGGTGTCCATGATGAAGGTCGTCCTGCAGAAAAGTTAGTTCGCCCCAATGCTTGTCGATCCTGCACTTCACGTTCAGCTTTACAAGCAAGATGGAATAAACGAGTGATATTAGTATACTCCTTATAGTCTAGAATGGTCTGAATCTCTCTATTTAATCCACCCAGAAAATGTGCAAGCATAGCTTCATTCTCCTCAACAATACCACATCTAATCATGCCAGTTTGTAATTCCTGATAATATTCTTCTACAGAATTTTTTCCTTGTCTTAAGCGCTGTAATTTTTGAAGCAATTCACGTTGATAATATGGTGGAACCCAACGCGTACGCATAGCAGTTTTCAAAGCGGCCCAAGTAGTTGGAATAGGATACAATCTACAATGTTCAGACCACCATACACATGCAAAACTAGTGAAAGCACAAACAGCAGCAGCAACTCGTCTCTCCTCAGGATATTGTAAACATGTAAATCGTTGTTCAGTTTCTAACTCCCAAGTAAGATATATATCAGGAACATATCTACCCTCAAATGGTGGAATATTCAATTTCAGTTTAGGAATATGGACATCATCTCGTACCTGAGGTGGTGGTGCAGGCCTACCATTACGAATATATACCTGAGGTCGACCTGCTGGTGGTGGTGCTGGTGGCTGCTCGTAGATCTGATTTTGATCAACCTCATCCTCATAATCGCCCACATAATCATCCTCCTCCACATCAGCAGCAGGAGCCACAGAAGTATCAACAGCAGCACCAACAGTTTGGCCAAACGCAAGAGGAACACGGCTTGCTCGGCGGAGGTCTGCTTCGCGACGTGGAGGTAGTCGTTGTTGTTGCTGTTGGAGAGGTGCGTTAGCTGCAGCGGGTGGTGGTGGTGGAAGACGCGCGAGCAATTCATTAAACTTGTTATCGAGCTTTGTTTCAAACGTCTTAAGGCCAGTGATCTTCTCCATGGCCTCTTCAAAATTGTTCAGCACATCTTGCACCTGTTCAGTCATCATTTGCTGAAACTTATCATGAAGCTCCTTGTTCGATAAATTCTCCCAGTCAATCTCGTCGGCTTGTGATCCTGGCATGGTTAGCAGCAATAGAAACACACAAGAATATGATCCTACAGACTATGAACAAGTGGTGGTGGTGGGTGTCACAAATCCGTCAAGCAAATCTCAAATTCTTACCAGTTCTTACCCAGCAGCAGGCGGTGATCGGCAACCATTGTAGTCAAAAACTCTCAAAGCTTGGATAGAGCGATTACCAGGGAGAGTCAAACGCACGACGTAGATGTATGTGGAGCTGGGAAGGCTTATAATATGGTAGCAAAAAGGGTCAGCAATAATCAATTCAGAGATGCAAAGTTGAATAAACGCTCAACGACGGTACTGTGCTGGTCCTAGGCTAGACTGTGCTAGAGACGCGAGCCTAGAACACTAACAAAATCACGGCGCGGCACGTAAACAAGGGAAAAGCACACTCTGGAATTTTTTTTCGCTCTTTTTTTTTGCGCTCTTTTTTTTTGCGCTGCTTTTTTTTTGCG
>NC_057806.1:253184554-253235943 GCF_018294505.1 Triticum aestivum | reverse complement strand
ACGCATAATCTCCTTCGTCTCCTCTGGATTGGTACGGTATGGTGCACGGTTTGGCAGTGAAGCACCGGGAATTAAGTCAATCTGATGCTCAATCCCTCGAATAGGCGATAATCCCGGTGGCACGTCTTGTGGAAAAACGTCAGCGAACTCCTGCAAAATGTTAGTGACAGCAGGAGGCAAAGAGGAAGGCACGTCCTCGAATGAAAATAATGCCTCTTTGCACACAAAAGCATAGCAAACAGATTTGCTGAAATCTAGCTCATCAATATCAGATTTGGTGGCAAATAAACATGCACTTTTCAATTTAATTTCAGAAGCAACACTAGATGGTTTATTATTAGGCTTCATTTGTTGCTCAAATTCTTTTGCCACAATCTGATTTTCACTCTTATTCTTCTCCTGTTGTGTTTTATTAGCTCTATTAATATCATCTTTCAAAATGGAATCAGGAGTCATAGGAAGCAAAGTAATATTTTTATCCTTATGAACAAGAGCATAGTGATTGTTTCTACCATGGTGTACAGAATTTTTATCAAATTGCCATGGTCTACCAAGTAATAAGGAACATGCTTGCATAGGTACCACATCACAATCAACATAATCTGCATATGTAGAGATACTAAAATGCACACGAACAGTACGTGTTACCTTAACCTTGCCGCTGTTGTTGAACCATTGGATGTAGTAAGGATGTGGATGTGGTCTTGTGGTGAGAGAAAGCTTCTCCACCATCTCCATGCTAGCCAAGTTGTTGCAGCGCCCTCTGTCTATGATGACGCGCACAGAACGTTCCTTCACAACTCCCTTGGTATGGAACAAATTGTGCCTCTGATTTTGCTCAGCTTGTGTGACCTGCACACTCAAAACACGTTGAGCAACTAAACATTCATACCTGTCAGTGTCTTCAGGAGCCATGTATTGCGTCTCATGATCAGAATCATCTCCACCATGTTCTTCACGTGTAATAAGAGCCAAAGTCTCCTCATCATAGTCACTAGCGGACTCATATCCACCATCCGCGGTAGCAATCATCACACGCGGAGATTTGCATTCTCTCGCATAATGACCTCCTCCCTTACAACGACGACAAATAATATCACTTGTGTGCCCTGTTGATGCCATGGAAGAAGAAGAACGCTGTGCAGGCCCCGCAGGTGCGCTCTTGGCAGATAATGGTGGTTGTGCCTGTTTTCTGGTATCACGGCTGGAGGTGGCACCGGATGGAGGTGCTGGTGCAGTTGAAGTAGAAGATGCACGTGGTGTCCATGATGAAGGTCGGCCTGCAGAAAAGTTAGTTCGCCCCAATGCTTGTCGATCCTGCACTTCACGTTCAGCTTTACAAGCAAGATGGAATAAACGAGTGATATTAGTATACTCCTTATAGTCTAGAATGGTCTGAATCTCTCTATTTAATCCACCCAGAAAACGTGCAAGCATAACTTCATTCTCCTCAACAATACCACATCTAATCATGCCAGTTTGTAATTCCTGATAATATTCTTCTACAGAATTTTTCCCTTGTCTTAAACGCTGCAATTTTTGAAGCAATTCACGTTGATAATATGGTGGAACCCAACGCGTACGCATAGCAGTTTTCAAAGCAGCCCAAGTAGTTGGAATAGGATATAATCTACAATGTTCAGACCACCATACACATGCAAAACTAGTGAAAGCACAAACAGCAGCAGTGATAGAGGCAAAGGTGTCCCGTCTTTCGATGAGAAGGTGGATTTCACTTTGGTGGAAGTCGACTTTGACGATCCGACTACGAACGTGCGAGGACGTCGCGCCTTAGCAATCGCTAAACCAACTCCGAGAGGTTATTGACCACACCGGAGCACGATCAACCTGACCACGAGGGTCTGTTTCCTGCGAGCAAACGAAGAACAAGCAAGAAAATAAGATTGCAATCTGGATATTGCGAATATAAGATGAAAGCTTTATTGATCAAGGTGGGGTTCTGTGACGCCTTTGTCTGGTCGTTGAACACAAACGAAGTACGCGAAGTTGCAGCTATGGCGAACTTTTAATCTAAACAAAACCCAAAGTCTAAACGATGCCCTAAGGGCTGTATATATGGAGGAAGAGGGGGGAATTTCGTGGCCCTTGGTGGAGGGGTCCGAAATCAACCCTATCTCTTGTTTCCCCACACATACGGACTCTAAAAATAGCCTATACTTATGTATTTCGAAATTACATGGGCCTGGCCCAATAATAAGGTGACGCAGCACCTAAAATAGCCTCGGGACGAAATTTATGAAGTGGCATCTTGTATATTTCGTCCAAGGCTTCATGCACCCATTATGGTGGCTTCAATGTCCTGAAATCATCACTTGTAACTCCGTTCTTGTTCCCCTTGCGCATGCCATCATCTCCATGCTTGTTCTTGCTCCAATGTTCATCCTTCTCCAAGCTAGGCCCTTCATTTGTAAACAAAACAAATGTATCCAATTTAGGCAGCATCATATTCTCATGAACATTAGAATCATTACCAAGAAACGAAAGTACCTGGTAATTTAGTTGGCGTGCACGAGCTCTAGTAATTGGTCCAGTATGTATAGCAGCATGGGCTGTGGGTGTAACAATTGTATTGATGTCCTCATCATCCTCCCCTTCTTGAAATGAAGTCGTCCCCGACGGAAGTTCATCTTCCTCACCCAAATAAGGCTTCAAATCTGCAATGTTAAAAGTGGGACTAACCCCAAAATCTGCAGGCAGCTCAAGTTTATATGCATTATCATTTATTTTCTCTAACACCTTAAAGGGACCATCAGCACGTGGCATTAGCTTTGATTTGCGCAAATCAGGAAATCTATCCTTACGCAAATGTAACCAAACAAGATCTCCAGGTGCAAACACAACATGTTTTCTACCCTTATCTCCAGCAAGTTTATATTTAGCATTCATACGCTCAATGTTTTCCTTAGTTAACTCATGCATTTTTAAAATCAATTCAGCACGTTGTTTAGCATCAAAATTAACCTTCTCCGAAGATGGAAGAGGCAACAAATCAATAGGTGCACGAGGTACGAAACCATACACAACTTCAAAAGGGCACATCTTAGTAGTAGAATGCAATGAACGATTATAAGCAAATTCAATATGAGGCAAGCATTCCTCCCACATTTTCTTATTATTCTTCAAAACAGCCCTAAGCATAGTAGACAACGTTCTATTGACTACTTCAGTTTGTCCATCAGTTTGGGGGTGACAAGTAGTACTAAAAAGCAGTTTAGTCCCCAACTTAGCCCATAAACATCTCCAAAAGTGGCTAAGAAATTTAGTATCACGATCTGAAACAATAGTATTTGGCACACCATGCAAGCGTATAATTTCACGAAAGAACAAATCAGCAACATTAACAGCATCATCGCTTTTATGACATGGTATAAAGTGTGCCATTTTCGAGAATCTATCCACGACAACAAATATGCTATCCCTCCCCTTCTTTGTTCGAGGTAAACCTAAAACAAAGTCCATAGATATATCCTCCCAAGGAACACTAGGTACAGGCAAAGGCATATATAAACCATGAGGATTGAGTCGTGACTTAGCTTTTTGACATGTAGTGCATCGAGCAATAAAACGCTCAACATCCCGTCTCATCTTTGGCCAAAAGAAATGTGTAGCAAGTACGTCCTCCGTCTTCTTCACGCCAAAGTGTCCCATTAATCCTCCTCCATGCGCCTCCTGCAACAACAAAAGATGAACGGAGCTAGCTGGAATGCATAGCTTGTTAGCACGAAACACAAATCCATCGTTAACGACGAACTTGTTCCACATTCTTCCTTCTTTACAATTCTGCATTACATCTTTAAAATCAGCATCATGCACATATTGATCTTTGATGGTCTCCAAACCAAATATTTTGAAGTCAAGTTGTGAAAGCATAGTATAGCGGCGAGACAATGCATCAGCAATAACATTTTCTTTTTCCTTCTTGTGTTTAATGACATAAGGAAAAGTCTCAATGAATTCAACCCATTTAGCATGTCTACGATTCAGTTTAGCTTGACTTTTAATATGTTTCAAAGATTCATGATCAGAATGTATAACAAATTCTTTGGGCCATAAATAATGTTGCCATGTTTCTAAAGTCCGAACAAGAGCATATAATTCTTTATCATAAGTAGAATAATTCAGACTAGGCCCAATCAATTTTTCAGAAAAGTATGCAACAGGTTTGCCATCTTGTAATAACACACCTCCTAATCCAATTCCACTAGCATCACATTCAAGCTCAAAAGTCTTATTAAAATCAGGAAGTTGGAGTAAAGGAGCATGTGTCAACTTATCTTTCAATACCGTGAAGGCTTCTTCCTGTGCGGTACCCCAAACAAAAGGCACATCCTTCTTTGTAAGCTCATTGAGAGGTGCAGCAATGGTGCTGAAATCTCTCACAAAACGCCTATAGAATCCAGCGAGGCCAAGAAAACTCCTCACTTGTGTGACCGTTTTGGGCTGCGGCCAACTCTCAATAGCTTCAATCTTGGCTTTATCAACTTCAATTCCCTGTGGAGTAACAACATAGCCAAGAAAAGATACTCGATCGGTGCAAAAGGTGCACTTCCCAAGGTTACCAAACAAAAAGCCTTCAACGATTGGTAGGCCTGCACCACCACCTCAGGTACGCGATGATGTCCATATTCCTAAACTGAAATTGAATATTCCACCATTTGAGGGTAGATATGTTCCTGATATATATCTTACTTGGGAGTTAGAAACTGAACAACGATTTACATGTTTACAATATCCTGAGGAGAGACGAGTTGCTGCTGCTGTTTGTGCTTTCACTAGTTTTGCATGTGTATGGTGGTCTGAACATTGTAGATTATATCCTATTCCACGTTTGAGGCAACCTTGGGAAGTGCACCTTTTGCACCGATCGAGTATCTTTTCTTGGCTATGTTGTTACTCCACAGGGAATTGAAGTTGATAAAGCCAAGATTGAAGCTATTGAGAGTTGGCCGCAGCCCAAAACGGTCACACAAGTGAGGAGTTTTCTTGGCCTCGCTGGATTCTATAGGCGTTTTGTGAGAGATTTCAGCACCATTGCTGCACCTCTCAATGAGCTTACAAAGAAGGATGTGCCTTTTGTTTGGGGTACCGCACAGGAAGAAGCCTTCACGGTATTGAAAGATAAGTTGACACATGCTCCTTTACTCCAACTTCCTGATTTTAATAAGACTTTTGAGCTTGAATGTGATGCTAGTGGAATTGGATTAGGAGGTGTGTTATTACAAGATGGCAAACCTGTTGCATACTTTTCTGAAAAATTGAGTGGGCCTAGTCTGAATTATTCTACTTATGTTAAAGAATTATATGCTCTTGTTCGGACTTTAGAAACATGGCAACATTATTTATGGCCCAAAGAATTTGTTATACATTCTGATCATGAATCTTTGAAACATATTAAAAGTCAAGCTAAACTGAATCGTAGACATGCTAAATGGGTTGAATTCATTGAGACTTTCCCTTATGTCATTAAACACAAGAAGGGAAAAGAAAATGTTATTGCTGATGCATTGTCTCGTCGTTATACTATGCTTTCACAACTTGACTTCAAAATATTTGGTTTGGAGACCATCAAAGATCAATATGTGCATGATGCTGATTTTAAAGATGTAATGCAGAATTGTAAAGAAGGAAGAATGTGGAACAAGTTTGTCGTTAACGATGGATTTGTGTTTCGTGCTAACAAGCTATGCATTCCAGCTAGCTCCGTTCATCTTTTGTTGTTGCAGGAGGCGCATGGAGGAGGATTAATGGGACACTTTGGCGTGAAGAAGACGGAGGACGTACTTGCTACACATTTCTTTTGGCCAAAGATGAGACGGGATGTTGAGCGTTTTATTGCTCGATGCACTACATGTCAAAAAGCTAAGTCACGACTCAATCCTCATGGTTTATATATGCCTTTGCCTGTACCTAGTGTTCCTTGGGAGGATATATCTATGGACTTTGTTTTAGGTTTACCTCGAACAAAGAAGGGGAGGGATAGCATATTTGTTGTCGTGGATAGATTCTCGAAAATGGCACACTTTATACCATGTCATAAAAGCGATGATGCTGTTAATGTTGCTGATTTGTTCTTTCGTGAAATTATACGCTTGCATGGTGTGCCAAATACTATTGTTTCAGATCGTGATACTAAATTTCTTAGCCACTTTTGGAGATGTTTATGGGCTAAGTTGGGGACTAAACTGCTTTTTAGTACTACTTGTCACCCCCAAACTGATGGACAAACTGAAGTAGTCAATAGAACGTTGTCTACTATGCTTAGGGCTGTTTTGAAGAATAATAAGAAAATGTGGGAGGAATGCTTGCCTCATATTGAATTTGCTTATAATCGTTCATTGCATTCTACTACTAAGATGTGCCCTTTTGAAGTTGTGTATGGTTTCGTACCTCGTGCACCTATTGATTTGTTGCCTCTTCCATCTTCGGAGAAGGTTAATTTTGATGCTAAACAACGTGCTGAATTGATTTTAAAAATGCATGAGTTAACTAAGGAAAACATTGAGCGTATGAATGCTAAATATAAACTTGCTGGAGATAAGGGTAGAAAACATGTTGTGTTTGCACCTGGAGATCTTGTTTGGTTACATTTGCGTAAGGATAGATTTCCTGATTTGCGCAAATCAAAGTTAATGCCACGTGCTGATGGTCCCTTTAAGGTGTTAGAGAAAATAAATGATAATGCATATAAACTTGAGCTGCCTGCAGCTTTTGGGGTTAGTCCCACTTTTAACATTGCAGATTTGAAGCCTTATTTGGGTGAGGAAGATGAACTTCCGTCGAGGACGACTTCATTTCAAGAAGGGGAGGATGATGAGGACATCAATACAATTGTTACACCCACAGCCCCTGCTGCTATACATACTGGACCAATTACTAGAGCTCGTGCACGCCAACTAAATTACCAGGTACTTTCGTTTCTTGGTAATGATTCTAATATTCATGAGAATATGATGCTGCCTAAATTGGATACATTTGTTTTGCTTACAAATGAAGGACCTAGCTTGGAGAAGGATGAACATTGGAGCAAGAACAAGAACGGAGTTACAAGTGATGATTTCAGGACTTTGAAGCCACCATAATGGGTGCATGAAGCCTTGGACGAAATATACAAGATGCCACTTCATAAATTTCGTCCCGAGGCTATTTTAGGTGCTGCGTCACCTTATTATTGGGCCAGGCCCATGTAATTTCGAAATACATAAGTATAGGCTATTTTTAGAGTCCGTATGTGTGGGGAAACAAGAGATAGGGTTGATTTCGGACCCCTCCACCAAGGGCCACGAAATTCCCCCCTCTTCCTCCATATATACAGCCCTTAGGGCATCGTTTAGACTTTGGGTTTTGTTTAGATTAAAAGTTCGCCATAGCTGCAACTTCGCGTACTTCGTTTGTGTTCAACGACCAGACAAAGGGCGTCACAGAACCCCACCTTGATCAATAAAGCTTTCATCTTATATTCGCAATATCCAGATTGCAATCTTAGTTTCTTGCTTGTTCTTCGTTTGCTCGCAGGGAACAGACCCTCGTGGTCAGGTTGATCGTGCTCCGGCGTGGTCAATAACCTCTCGGAGTTGGTTTAGCGATTGCTAAGGCGCGACGTCCTCGCACGTTCGTAGTCGGATCGTCAAAGTCAACTTCCACCAAAGCGAAATCCACCATCTCATCGAAAGACGGGACACCTTTGCCTCTATCAACGTCGTTTTATTTCCTGTTCAGCTTTGCAAGCAAGATGAAACAAATGGTCCATAGGATAACACTCTTCATGAATTAGTATCTCTTGAATATCACGGTTTAATCCTCCCCAAAATCTATCCATAAAATCATCTTCACTTTCTTGTAAAGAGGAATGCAACAAGGTAGTTTGTAAATCATCATAATATTTTGTTACAGTTTCACTACCTTGTTTTAAGTGTTGCAACTTCTTAATCATGTCACGAGTATAATAAGCAGGGACGAAAGTATGTCGCATGGCAAGTTTCAAATCATCCCAAGTAGTAGGTATATAATCAGGGTGTAACCGACAATATTCACTCCACCAAACCAAAGCATAACCAGTGAAAGAACCAACCGCAACCTTAACCTTTTTATGTTCATCGAAATTATGGGAAGCAAATATATTTTTTATGTCGAACTCCCATTCAATATATAAAGCAGGTTTAAAACGGCCATTAAATGGTGGTATAGATACATTAACCTGATCATGCGCACTTGGATGTTTGTGCACCTCTCGTGACGGTTGTGGTATTTGCAAAGGTGGTGGCACGTCCCCCGCGATCGACAAAGCCCATGAATTGACTCTGGATCCTGTCATGATTAGTAGAACAAGAAACAAAACCCAAAAATAATGTTCCTATAACTACTAGGATGTGGTGGTAAAACGCTCACAGTAAAGCAAATATCAATGTCTTACAAGTTCTTACCATGCAGCAGGCGGTGATCGGCAACCAGCGGTGTCAAGTAACTCCGAATATTGAGTAAAGTGATTGCCAGGGGAGCGTACGTATACACGGTGTAGAAATATATGGAGCTGGGTTGGCTATATATGGTAGCAAAAGATTAGCAATAATCAATTCAAAGATGCAATGTTGAATAAACGCTCAACGACGGTACTGTGCTGGTCCTAGGCTAGACCGAACTAGAGACGCGAGCCTAGAACACTAATGAGGTCACGTCGTAGCACAACTAGCATCAATGAAGGACACTAAGTAGCTCTGGACAGCAAGATATAAATGAAGATCACAACGGCAGTAAAGATAATGAGGTGAAACAACAGCCAAGCAGGATATACAACAACTCTCTCTCCAACTTTCCTCTTGAAAAGTTTGAGACAATTTTCTGATAAATTCTTTCAAAGAATGCTACTAACTCAAGCTTTCCAATGCAAAAAGAATCACTCAATTCCGAGTTGATATGAGGAGTCAAAGAATTCTAAAACTGGCCTGAAAAATTGGAACAAGTTGTGTTCACGAACTTCGGAGGGCAAAAAGACCTATTTACAAGCCGATTTTGAGGTGTCAAATATTGAACTAGCTTCTGCAACTATTTAGATGCGTCTCGTTGCTAGCTTCAATTTGAGTACTCACGGAGCCAAAACGGACTTCGTATGAGGAAGATACACCTGTTTTACTAAACAGTGCGCAAAACAGATTCCAATCCGAATTCAGGTACGAGATTGATTCTAGATAGATCCAATTTTTTTTTCTTCTCTCTTTTTTTTCTCACGCTTTTTTTTCTTCTCTCTCTTTTTCTTTCCTTTTTTTCTCTTTTTTTTTCTCTATCTTTTTTTTCTCCCTCTTTCCAAGACAAACTAGATAAGATGCAGATTGGATCAGGCGAAGATGTGAATGACCTCAACTATGATTATGACAATGAACAGTGCATAGCACGTGGTGGAAATTAATAGATGGGATGGTGGACAGCGGAACGGATAATGATGCAGCGGCGGCGTGACTAATGTGAACAGAACTCGAAACTCTAAAGGAACTAGACACTAAGACCAGCAACTCGACACGGCGATGCAACCGATAATCCAATAATGCAAACAATGAAAAGGAAATTGCAAAGGCTCAGTCTGGCTAGGACAAAGGATGAATAGATCTAACTTTTGTTTTGTGGCTTTTTCTTGGACAATAGGTAAGAAAATAAATCTAATCTAGGAAAAACTGGAAATTCTCACCGAGCAACCTGAAAACTGATACCACTTGATAGAGGCGGGGGTGTCCCGATCTTTTGATGAGATGATAACTATCGATTTGGTGGAGACGACTTTGACGATCCGACTACAGACGTGCACGACGTTGCGCCTTGGCAATCGCTAAACCAATCTCCTGAGGTTACTGACGATGCCGGAAGCACGGTCAGCCTGACCACGAAGGTCTATTCCTGCAAGCAATCGAAGAACGAGCAAGAATATGATAAAGCAATCTAAATATTGCAAATATATATGAGGTATTGATAATGGTGGGGATCCGGAAGCGGTCTTGGTCTGGTCGTTGGACACAAACGAAGTACACGAAGTTGCAATGGCTAACTTTTAACTAAACAAATCCCAAGGAAAAGCTACTAGATGGATCTACTTATATAGGAGCAAGGGGTGGCGGCCAAGGAGGTGGGAGGACGTCCCAAGGCAGCCTAAAACTAAATCTAGGTCGTACAAGGCCAATGGGCCCAAGTGGAGGTGATGTAACACCTTTGGACTTGTAGTTTGACTCGGATTCTGCTGCAGCATCAGATTGTTTCGTCCACGACTCAACGCTCCGGACGAATTTGAAGGTGATTCCAATTGGGTTGGAAAGTGCACGAAATCTAGTTTCCAACAAAAAAAGAATCACCCAATTCGGAGTCCGTATGAAAAACTTGTGTGCGTTTTGAGTCAGGTGTGTCTGTGCAGTCCGAATCTGAATCCAGAACGTGAGAGACTTGGACTCTATCTTCTCTTGGGCCAAAAGTGACGTGAGAGAACTTTTTGGACAGCAAATAAACATCTCTTTCTTCCTTATCTTCATATGTGGATTGTACAAATGTCCCATACACCTGCAATTAGACAAAACACAAAAGTGTGTGAAGTATTTTTGTTCTGGATAACATAAATAGATTATTGAATAGTTTGCACTAGAAATCACCTGACAAATATGCATATATGCAATATTTTTGGTCATATCCAAGGTAGTCATGTCCTCATCACGATTATAAGCAAATTCAATATGAGGCAAGCATTCCTCCCACATTTTCTTATTATTCTTCAAAACAGCCCTAAGCATAGTAGACAACGTTCTATTGACTACTTCAGTTTGTCCATCAGTTTGGGGGTGACAAGTAGTACTAAAAAGCAGTTTAGTCCCCAACTTAGCCCATAAACATCTCCAAAAGTGGCTAAGAAATTTAGTATCACGATCTGAAACAATAGTATTTGGCACACCATGCAAGCGAATAATTTCACGAAAGAACAAATCAGCAACATTAACAGCATCATCGCTTTTATGACATGGTATAAAGTGTGCCATTTTCGAGAATCTATCCACGACAACAAATATGCTATCCCTCCCCTTCTTTGTTCGAGGTAAACCTAAAACAAAGTCCATAGATATATCCTCCCAAGGAACACTAGGTACAGGCAAAGGCATATATAAACCATGAGGATTGAGTCGTGACTTAGCTTTTTGACATGTAGTGCAGCGAGCAATAAAACGCTCAACATCCCGTCTCATCTTTGGCCAAAAGAAATGTGTAGCAAGTACGTTCTCCGTCTTCTTCACGCCAAAGTGTCCCATTAATCCTCCTCCATGCGCCTCCTGCAACAACAAAAGACGAACGGAGCTAGCTGGAATGCATAGCTTGTTAGCACGAAACACAAATCCATCATTAACAACAAACTTGTTCCACATTCTTCCTTCTTTACAATTCTGCATTACATCTTTAAAATCAGCATCATGCACATATTGATCTTTGATGGTCTCCAAACCAAATATTTTGAAGTCAAGTTGTGAAAGCATAGTATAGCGACGAGACAATGCATCAGCAATAACATTTTCTTTTCCCTTCTTGTGTTTAATGACATAAGGGAAAGTCTCAATGAATTCAACCCATTTAGCATGTCTACGATTCAGTTTAGCTTGACTTTTAATATGTTTCAAAGATTCATGATCAGAATGTATAACAAATTCTTTGGGCCATAAATACTGTTGCCATGTTTCTAAAGTCCGAACAAGAGCATATAATTCTTTATCATAAGTAGAATAATTCAGACTAGGCCCACTCAATTTTTCAGAAAAGTATGCAACAGGTTTGCCATCTTGTAATAACACACCTCCTAATCCAATTCCACTAGCATCACATTCAAGCTCAAAAGTCTTATTAAAATCAGGAAGTTGGAGTAAAGGAGCATGTGTCAACTTATCTTTCAATACCGTGAAGGCTTCTTCCTGTGCGGTACCCCAAAGAAAAGGCACATCTTTCTTTGTAAGCTCATTGAGAGGTGCAGCAATGGTGCTGAAATCTCTCACAAAACGCCTATAGAATCCAGCGAGGCCAAGAAAACTCCTCACTTGTGTGACCGTTTTGGGCTGCGGCCAACTCTCAATAGCTTCAATCTTGGTTTTATCAACTTCAATTCCCTGTGGAGTAACAACATAGCCAAGAAAAGATACTCGGTCGGTGCAAAAGGTGCACTTCCCAAGGTTACCAAACAAACGTGCATCACGTAGAGCAATAAAAACAGCACGTAAATGTTCCACATGTTCTTCCAAAGATCTGCTATAAATCAATATGTCATCAAAGTAAACTACCACAAATCGTCCAATGAAAGCACGTAAAACTTCGTTCATTAATCTCATGAAAGTACTAGGTGCATTAGTTAATCCAAAAGGCATGACTAACCACTCATATAATCCAAACTTAGTTTTAAATGCTGTTTTCCATTCATCTCCCAATTTCATACGAATTTGATGGTAGCCACTACGCAAATCAACTTTGGAGAATATTGTAGAGCCACTCAATTCATCACGCATATCATCTAGCCTAGGAATAGGATGACGATAACGAATAGTAATATTATTAATGCCTCTACAATCAACACACATACGTGATGTACCATCCTTTTTCGGCACTAGAATAATAGGAACAGCACAAGGACTAAGGGATTCGCGTATATAACCTTTGTCGAGAAGCTCTTGTACTTGACGCATAATCTCCTTCGTCTCCTCTGGATTGGTACGGTATGGTGCACGGTTTGGCAGTGAAGCACCGGGAATTAAGTCAATCTGATGCTCAATCCCTCGAATAGGCGGTAATCCCGGTGGCACGTCTTGTGGAAAAACGTCAGCGAACTCCTGCAAAATGTTAGTGACAGCAGGAGGCAAAGAGGAAGGCACGTCCTCAAATGAAAATAATGCCTCTTTGCAAACAAAAGCATAGCAAACAGATTTGCTGAAATCTAGCTCATCAATATCAGATTTGGTGGCAAATAAACATGCACTTTTCAATTTAATTTCAGAAGCAACACTAGATGGCTTATTATTAGGCTTCATTTGTTGCTCAAATTCTTTTGCCACAATCTGATTTTCACTCTTATTCTTCTCCTGTTGTGCTTTATTAGCTCTATTAATATCATCTTTCAAAATGGAATCAGGAGTCATAGGAAGCAAAGTAATATTTTTATCCTTATGAACAAGAGTATAGTGATTGTTTCTACCATGGTGTACAGAATTTTTATCAAACTGCCATGGTCTACCAAGTAATAAGGAACATGCTTGCATAGGTACCACATCACAATCAACATAATCAGCATATGTAGAGATACTAAAATGCACACGAACAGTACGTGTTACCTTAACCTTGCCGCTGTTGTTGAACCATTGGATGTAGTAAGGATGTGGATGTGGTCTTGTGGTGAGAGAAAGCTTCTCCACCATCTCCATGCTAGCCAAGTTGTTGCAGCTCCCTCCGTCTATGATGACGCGCACAGAACGTTCCTTCACAACTCCCTTGGTATGGAACAAATTGTGCCTCTGATTTTGCTCAGCTTGTGTGACCTGCACACTCAAAACACGTTGAGCAACTAAACATTCATACCTGTCAGCGTCTTCAGGAGCCATGTATTGCGTCTCATGATCAGAATCATCTCCACCATGTTCTTCACGTGTAATAAGAGCCAAAGTCTCCTCATCATAGTCACTAGCAGTGATAGAGGCAAAGGTGTCCCGTCTTTCGATGAGATGGTGGATTTCGCTTTGGTGGAAGTCGACTTTGACGATCCGACTACGAACGTGCGAGGACGTCGCGCCTTAGCAATCGCTAAACCAACTCCGAGAGGTTATTGACCACGCCAGAGCACGATCAACCTGACCACGAGGGTCTGTTTCCTGCGAGCAAACGAAAGAACAAGCAAGAAACTAAGATTGCAATCTGGATATTGCGAATATAAGATGAAAGCTTTATTGATCAAGGTGGGGTTCTGTGACGCCTTTGTCTGGTCGTTGAACACAAACGAAGTACGCGAAGTTGCAGCTATGGCGAACTTTTAATCTAAACAAAACCCAAAGTCTAAACGATGCCCTAAGGGCTGTATATATGGAGGAAGAGGGGGGAATTTCGTGGCCCTTGGTGGAGGGGTCCGAAATCAACCCTATCTCTTGTTTCCCCACACATACGGACTCTAAAAATAGCCTATATTTATGTATTTCGAAATTACATGGGCCTGGCCCAATAATAAGGTGACGCAGCACCTAAAATAGCCTCGGGACGAAATTTATGAAGTGGCATCTTGTATATTTCGTCCAAGGCTTCATGCACCCATTATGGTGGCTTCAAAGTCCTGAAATCATCACTTGTAACTCCGTTCTTGTTTCCCTTGCGCATGCCATCATCTCCATGCTTGTTCTTGCTCCAATGTTCATCCTTCTCCAAGCTAGGCCCTGGTAATTTAGTTGGCGTGCACGAGCTCTAGTGATTGGTCCAGTATGTATAGCAGCAGGGGCTGTGGGTGTAACAATTGTATTGATGTCCTCATCATCCTCCCCTTCTTGAAATGAAGTCGTCCTCGACGGAAGTTCATCTTCCTCACCCAAATAAGGCTTCAAATCTGCAATGTTAAAAGTGGGACTAACCCCAAAATCTGCAGGCAGCTCAAGTTTATATGCATTATCATTTATTTTCTCTAACACCTTAAAGGGACCATCAGCACGTGGCATTAACTTCGATTTGCGCAAATCAGGAAATCTATCCTTACGCAAATGTAACCAAACAAGTTCTCCAGGTGCAAACACAACATGTTTTCTACCCTTATCTCCAGCAAGTTTATATTTAGCATTCATGCGCTCAATGTTTTCCTTAGTTAACTCATGCATTTTTAAAATCAATTCAGCACGTTGTTTAGCATCAAAATTAACCTTCTCCGAAGATGGAAGAGGCAACAAATCAATAGGTGCACGAGGTACGAAACCATACACAACTTCAAAAGGGCACATCTTAGTAGTAGAATGCAATGAACGATTATAAGCAAATTCAATATGAGGCAAGCATTCCTCCCACATTTTCTTATTATTCTTCAAAACAGCCCTAAGCATAGTAGACAACGTTCTATTGACTACTTCAGTTTGTCCATCAGTTTGGGGGTGACAAGTAGTACTAAAAAGCAGTTTAGTCCCCAACTTAGCCCATAAACATATCCAAAAGTGGCTAAGAAATTTAGTATCACGATCTGAAACAATAGTATTTGGCACACCATGCAAGCGAATAATTTCACGAAAGAACAAATCAGCAACATTAACAGCATCATCGCTTTTATGACATGGTATAAAGTGTGCCATTTTCGAGAATCTATCCACGACAACAAATATGCTATCCCTCCCCTTCTTTGTTTGAGGTAAACCTAAAACAAAGTCCATAGATATATCCTCCCAAGGAACACTAGGTACAGGCAAAGGCATATATAAACCATGAGGATTGAGTCGTGACTTAGCTTTTTGACATGTAGTGCATCGAGCAATAAAACGCTCAACATCCCGTCTCATCTTTGGCCAAAAGAAATGTGTAGCAAGTACGTCCTCCGTCTTCTTCACGCCAAAGTGTCCCATTAATCCTCCTCCATGCGCCTCCTGCAACAACAAAAAACTGGAAATTCTCACCGAGCAACCTGAAAACTGATACCACTTGATAGAGGCGGGGTGTCCCGATCTTTCGATGAGATGATAACTATCGATTTGGTGGAGACGACTTTGACGATCCGACTACAAACGTGCACGACGTTGCGCCTTAGCAATCGCTAAACCAATCTCCTGAGGTTATTGACCACGCCGGAAGCACGATCAACCTGACCACGAAGGTCTATTCCTGCAAGCAATCGAAGAACAAGCAAGAATATGACAAAAGCAATCTGAATATTGCGAGTATATATGAAGTTTTGATAAAGATGGGGATCCGTAAGCGGTCTTGGTCTGGTCGTTGGACACAAACGAAGTACACGAAGTTGCAATGGCTAACTTTTAACTAAACAAATCCCAAGGAAAAGCTACTAGATGGATCTACTTATATAGGAGCAAGGGGTGGCGGCCAAGGAGGTGGGAGGACGTCCCAAGGCAGCCTAAAACTAAATCTAGGTCGTACAAGGCCAATGGGCCCAAGTGGAGGTGATGTAACACCTTTGGACTTGTAGTTTGACTCGGATTCTGCTGCAGTATCAGATTGTTTCGTCCACAACTCAACGCTCCGGACGAATTTGAAGGTGATTCCAATTGGGTTGGAAAGTGCACGAAATCTAGTTTCCAACAAAAAAAGAATCACCCAATTCGGAGTCCGTATGAAAAACTTGTGTGCGATTTGAGTCAGGTGTGTCTGTGCAGTCCGAATCTGAATCCAGAACGTGAGAGACTTGGACTCTATCTTCTCTTGGGCCAAAAGTGACGTGAGAGAACTTTTTGGACAGCAAATAAACATCTCTTGCTTCCTTATCTTCATATGTGGATTGTACAAATGTCCCATACACCTGCAATTAGACAAAACACAAAAGTGTGTGAAGTATTTTTGTTCTGGATAACATAAATAGATTATTGAATAGTTTGCACTAGAAATCACCTGACAAATATGCATATATGCAATATTTTTGGTCATATCCAAGGTAGTCATGTCCTCATCAGAGGTGTGTTATTACAAGATGGCAAACCTGTTGCATACTTTTCTGAAAAATTGAGTGGGCCTAGTCTGAATTATTCTACTTATGATAAAGAATTATATGCTCTTGTTCTGACTTTAGAAACATGGCAACATTATTTATGGCCCAAAGAATTTGTTATACATTCTGATCATGAATCTTTGAAACATATTAAAAGTCAAGCTAAACTGAATCGTAGACATGCTAAATGGGTTGAATTCATTGAGACTTTCCCTTATGTCATTAAACACAAGAAGGGAAAAGAAAATGTTATTGCTGATGCATTGTCTCGTCGCTATACTATGCTTTCACAACTTGACTTCAAAATATTTGGTTTGGAGACCATCAAAGATCAATATGTGCATGATGCTGATTTTAAAGATGTAATGCAGAATTGTAAAGAAGGAAGAATGTGGAACAAGTTTGTTGTTAATGATGGATTTGTGTTTCGTGCTAACAAGCTATGCATTCCAGCTAGCTCCGTTCGTCTTTTGTTGTTGCAGGAGGCGCATGGAGGAGGATTAATGGGACACTTTGGCGTGAAGAAGACGGAGAACGTACTTGCTACACATTTCTTTTGGCCAAAGATGAGACGGGATGTTGAGCGTTTTATTGCTCGCTGCACTACATGTCAAAAAGCTAAGTCACGACTCAATCCTCATGGTTTATATATGCCTTTGCCTGTACCTAGTGTTCCTTGGGAGGATATATCTATGGACTTTGTTTTAGGTTTACCTCGAACAAAGAAGGGGAGGGATAGCATATTTGTTGTCGTGGATAGATTCTCGAAAATGGCACACTTTATACCATGTCATAAAAGCGATGATGCTGTTAATGTTGCTGATTTGTTCTTTCGTGAAATTATTCGCTTGCATGGTGTGCCAAATACTATTGTTTCAGATCGTGATACTAAGTTTCTTAGCCACTTTTGGAGATGTTTATGGGCTAAGTTGGGGACTAAACTGCTTTTTAGTACTACTTGTCACCCCCAAACTGATGGACAAACTGAAGTAGTCAATAGAACGTTGTCTACTATGCTTAGGGCTGTTTTGAAGAATAATAAGAAAATGTGGGAGGAATGCTTGCCTCATATTGAATTTGCTTATAATCGTTCATTGCATTCTACTACTAAGATGTGCCCTTTTGAAGTTGTGTATGGTTTCGTACCTCGTGCACCTATTGATTTGTTGCCTCTTCCATCTTCGGAGAAGGTTAATTTTGATGCTAAACAACGTGCTGAATTGATTTTAAAAATGCATGAGTTAACTAAGGAAAACATTGAGCGCATGAATGCTAAATATAAACTTGCTGGAGATAAGGGTAGAAAACATGTTGTGTTTGCACCTGGAGAACTTGTTTGGTTACATTTGCGTAAGGATAGATTTCCTGATTTGCGCAAATCGAAGTTAATGCCACGTGCTGATGGTCCCTTTAAGGTGTTAGAGAAAATAAATGATAATGCATATAAACTTGAGCTGCCTGCAGATTTTGGGGTTAGTCCCACTTTTAACATTGCAGATTTGAAGCCTTATTTGGGTGAGGAAGATGAACTTCCGTCGAGGACGACTTCATTTCAAGAAGGGGAGGATGATGAGGACATCAATACAATTGTTACACCCACAGCCCCTGCTGCTATACATACTGGACCAATCACTAGAGCTCGTGCACGCCAACTAAATTACCAGGGCCTAGCTTGGAGAAGGATGAACATTGGAGCAAGAACAAGCATGGAGATGATGGCATGCGCAAGGGAAACAAGAACGGAGTTACAAGTGATGATTTCAGGACTTTGAAGCCACCATAATGGGTGCATGAAGCCTTGGACGAAATATACAAGATGCCACTTCATAAATTTCGTCCCGAGGCTATTTTAGGTGCTGCGTCACCTTATTATTGGGCCAGGCCCATGTAATTTCGAAATACATAAATATAGGCTATTTTTAGAGTCCGTATGTGTGGGGAAACAAGAGATAGGGTTGATTTCGGACCCCTCCACCAAGGGCCACGAAATTCCCCCCTCTTCCTCCATATATACAGCCCTTAGGGCATCGTTTAGACTTTGGGTTTTGTTTAGATTAAAAGTTCGCCATAGCTGCAACTTCGCGTACTTCGTTTGTGTTCAACGACCAGACAAAGACGTCACAGAACCCCACCTTGATCAATAAAGCTTTCATCTTATATTCGCAATATCCAGATTGCAATCTCAGTTTCTTGCTTGTTCTTCGTTTGCTCGCGGGAAACAGACCCTCGTGGTCAGGTTGATCGTGCTCCGGCGTGGTCAATAACCTCTCGGAGTTGGTTTAGCGATTGCTAAGGCGCGACGTCCACGCACGTTCGTAGTCGGATCGTCAAAGTCGACTGCCACCAAAGCGATATCCATCATCTCATCGAAAGACGGGACACCTTTGCCTCTATCAATTGTAGAGGCATTAATAATATTACTATTCGTTATCGTCATCCTATTCCTAGGCTAGATGATATGCTTGATGAATTGAGTGGCTCTACAATATTCTCCAAAGTTGATTTGTGTAGTGGCTACCATCAAATTCGTATGAAATTGGGAGATGAATGGAAAACAGCATTTAAAACTAAGTTTGGATTATATGAGTGGTTAGTCATGCCTTTTGGGTTAACTAATGCACCTAGTACTTTCATGAGATTAATGAACGAAGTTTTACGTGCTTTCATTGGACGATTTGTGGTAGTTTACTTTGATGACATATTGATTTATAGCAGATCTTTGGAAGAACATGTGGAACATTTACGTGCTGTTTTTATTGCTCTACGTGATGCACATTTGTTTGGTAACCTTGGGAAGTGCACCTTTTGCACCGACCGAGTATCTTTTCTTGGCTATGTTGTTACTCCACAGGGAATTGAAGTTGATAAAGCCAAGATTGAAGCTATTGAGAGTTGGCCGCAGCCCAAAACGGTCACACAAGTGAGGAGTTTTCTTGGCCTCGCTGGATTCTATAGGCGTTTTGCGAGAGATTTCAGCACCATTGCTGCACCTCTCAATGAGCTTACAAAGAAAGATGTGCCTTTTCTTTGGGGTACCGCACAGGAAGAAGCCTTCACGGTATTGAAAGATAAGTTGACACATGCTCCTTTACTCCAACTTCCTGATTTTAATAAGACTTTTGAGCTTGAATGTGATGCTAGTGGAATTGGATTAGGAGGTGTGCTATTACAAGATGGCAAACCTGTTGCATACTTTTCTGAAAAATTGAGTGGGCCTAGTCTGAATTATTCTACTTATGATAAAGAATTATATGCTCTTGTTCGGACTTTAGAAACATGGCAACATTATTTATGGCCCAAAGAATTTGTTATACATTCTGATCATGAATCTTTGAAACATATCAAAAGTCAAGCTAAACTGAATCGTAGACATGCTAAATGGGTTGAATTCATTGAGACTTTTCCTTATGTCATTAAACACAAGAAGGGAAAAGAAAATGTTATTGCTGATGCATTGTCCCGCCGCTATACTATGCTTTCACAACTTGACTTCAAAATATTTGGTTTGGAGACCATCAAAGATCAATATGTGCATGATGCTGATTTTAAAGATGTAATGCAGAATTGTAAAGAAGGAAGAATGTGGAACAAGTTCGTCGTTAACGATGGATTTGTGTTTCGTGCTAACAAGCTATGCATTCCAGCTAGCTCCGTTCGTCTTTTGTTGTTGCAGGAGGCGCATGGAGGAGGATTAATGGGACACTTTGGCGTGAAGAAGACGGAGGACGTACTTGCTACACATTTCTTTTGGCCAAAGATGAGACGGGATGTTGAGCGTTTTATTGCTCGATGCACTACATGTCAAAAAGCTAAGTCACGACTCAATCCTCATGGTTTATATATGCCTTTGCTTGTACCTAGTGTTCCTTGGGAGGATATATCTATGGACTTTGTTTTAGGTTTACCTCGAACAAAGAAGGGGAGGGATAGCATATTTGTTGTCGTGGATAGATTCTCGAAAATGGCACACTTTATACCATGTCATAAAAGCGATGATGCTGTTAATGTTGCTGATTTGTTCTTTCGTGAAATTATTCGCTTGCATGGTGTGCCAAATACTATTGTTTCAGATCATGATACTAAATTTCTTAGCCACTTTTGGAGTTGTTTATGGGCTAAGTTGGGGACTAAACTGCTTTTTAGTACTACTTGTCACCCCCAAACTGATGGACAAACTGAAGTAGTCAATAGAACGTTGTCTACTATGCTTAGGGCTGTTTTGAAGAATAATAAGAAAATGTGGGAGGAATGCTTGCCTCATATTGAATTTGCTTATAATCGTTCATTGCATTCTACTACTAAGATGTGCCCTTTTGAAGTTGTGTATGGTTTCCTACCTCATGCACCTATTGATTTGTTGCCTCTTCCATCTTCGGAGAAGGTTAATTTTGATGCTAAACAACGTGCTGAATTGATTTTAAAAATGCATGAGTTAACTAAGGAAAACATTGAGCGCATGAATGCTAAATATAAACTTGCTGGAGATAAAGGTAGAAAACATGTTGTGTTTGCACCTGGAGATCTTGTTTGGTTACATTTGCGTAAGGATAGATTTCCTGATTTGCGCAAATCAAAGTTAATGCCACGTGCTGATGGTCCCTTTAAGGTGTTAGAGAAAATAAATGATAATGCATATAAACTTGAGCTGCCTGCAGATTTTGGGGTTAGTCCCACTTTTAACATTGCAGATTTGAAGCCTTATTTGGGTGAGGAAGATGAACTTCCGTCGAGGACGACTTCATTTCAAGAAGGGGAGGATGATGAGGACATCAATACAATTGTTACACCCACAGCCCCTGCTGCTATACATACTGGACCAATTACTAGAGCTCATGCACACCAACTAAATTACCAGGTACTTTCGTTTCTTGGTAATGATTCTAATGTTCATGAGAATATGATGCTGCCTAAATTGGATACATTTGTTTTGCTTACCAATGAAGGGCCTAGCTTGGAGAAGGATGAACATTGGAGCAAGAACAAGCATGGAGCTGATGGCATGCGCAAGGGGAACAAGAATGGAGTTACAAGTGATGATTTCAGGACTTTGAAACCACCATAATGGGTGCATGAAGCCTTGGACGAAATATACAAGATGCCACTTCATAAATTTCGTCCCGAGGCTATTTTAGGTGCTGCGTCACCTTATTATTGGGCCAGGCCCATGTAATTTCGAAATACATAAGTATAGGCTATTTTTAGAGTCCGTATGTGTGGGGAAACAAGAGATAGGGTTGATTTCGGACCCCTCCACCAAGGGCCACGAAATTCCCCCCCTCTTCCTCCATATATACAGCCCTTAGGGCATCGTTTAGACTTTGGGTTTTGTTTAGATTAAAAGTTCGCCATAGCTGCAACTTCGCGTACTTCGTTTGTGTTCAACGACCAGACAAAGGCGTCACAGAACCCCACCTTGATCAATAAAGCTTTCATCTTATATTCGCAATATCCAGATTGCAATCTCATTTTCTTGCTTGTTCTTCGTTTGCTCACAGGAAACAGACCCTCGTGGTCAGGTTGATCGTGCTCCGGCGTGGTCAATAACCTCTCGGAGTTGGTTTAGCGATTGCTAAGGCGCGACGTCCTCGCACGTTCGTAGTCGGATCGTCAAAGTCGACTGCCACCAAAGCGATATCCATCATCTCATCGAAAGACGGGACACCTTTGCCTCTATCACTTCACCCGCCGGTGCGCGCCGCAACCTCACCGGACCCTAGGAGCCCCGCCGCCTCGCGTTGCCGCCTGCGTCACATCGCGTCCCCACCTCCCCACAAGCTCGCCGCCCCACCACAGAAGCCTCGTCGCCAGTCGTCCCGACCTTGAGATCCGCCGCCGCCATGGGAGCCAAGCACCGAGCTCCTTTGCGCCCTGCCCACGTCCCCGCATCGCCACCGCCTCCACACGCTGCCTCGCACCTGGATCCGGCCCTGGGAGGTCCGGCCACTCTGGATCCGTCCTCCTCCTCGCCGCACGGGCCTCCTCCACGCCGGAGTGACGCCCCTCGTCGGAGCAGCGCCGGCCAAGCCCATCACCATTTTCGTCATCATTCAGGTGCTCTTCTGCTCGTTCTCGTCCGCCGCCTCCTAGCCATATGTTGTGTACATGTTCCTGATTCATTTATAGTTTCACTTCTGGATCTGCAAGCGGTGACATGTTCGCTGTGCGCATCAATTGCTGTCACCTTGGCCACCTGACGAAGATGGAAGACGGGGATGTGGTTATGGTTTGTTAATTCTGGCTAGGTTCTTTGTTGCTAATTGATGGCCGGTGGAATAGACACGAACTATAGTTGCTGCTCCTCTAGGTTGTGTCGTTGTTGCTGGTTGGAGTGTTGCTCCTTCTCGTGCAGATCCTCCACCTCGTGCTCTCCTCCTCAAGTTGTCAACCGCCTTGTACTTGGTCTCTTTAGAACTGATGGGAAGACAATATGTTTTACATAGCAATGGGTGCAAGAGCTGGTGAATGCCATATTAGGGTCCATTAATCATTGGAGAGTCGGGATAAAATTGAAAAAATGAATGCCTGAAGGTGACTACTATCTGTTTAGTGGAGTAAACAAGTTCAGGTTGCTCAAGCATAGTAGCGTGGGATGGATTTGCTTAAGTGTGCTCAGGTTGATGATAGCTTGGTTTTTTGTTCTCCCAGTACGGAACCACCCCCAGCCGTTGTCGCACTGCACCTGTGCTCTGTTTTAGCGTCCCAGGTCATCTCTCTCTCTCTCTCTCTCTCACACACACACACATAGATCCATTCCCCTTATTCTGCACTTTTCGTCAGCCTAGCAACTTCTGATTTTGTACAATGAAGAATATATGAGGGTGCAAAGAGATTTATTTTAGTACAAGCTAACTTTATCTGTTTTAAGTCATCGTAGAGTGATCCATTAATCTGTGTTAAAAACAGAGAGAGAGAGAGAGAGAAGAGAGAGAGATGCCCTTAATTACTTTCTTGCAAGAATGACCTGAGTTTGGTTTCTAAACCCTCAAGTCTATTCAGATTGCCCATTTCTTACAGGACTAATTCAACTAGCCAGTGTAAATTTACCACAACAAATATAAGCTTTCTATACATTGATAACTAGGCTTAATTTGGTGCACTCGCTCAATTCTGAAATTGTTCATATTGATATAGTATACAAGTGGCCTTTCTTTCAGATATTATAGAAGTTGCGCAAACACCCTATGTTGTTGCAGATATAGATAGATACCTCAAGAATACTGGAATGTTAATAGTATGGGAAAGGTAGAGCTCCTATTTTTTATTCTAGCTCCATGCCGTAGGTGAGGTAACCCCTTCTTCCCACATGTTCATGATAATCAAGTAGCCTCTAGAATGAATTGTGATTCTGGTCAGTATCATTAAACATTGGTCATTTGCTTTATTTGTTAGTATTTTGTATCTGTTTCTTTTCTCCTCATTTTTTGAATGTATTATCCTGTAAATGATCCACATGGTATAAATAACTGAAATGGATGTGCCAAACATCAAGAAATATCAGCAAACATCAGTTGATTTTGGGTACGAATTTTGCTTTTTCTGGATTATCAGATTCCCTTTGGTGTTCATAATACTTAGTTGTATTCGGGTAGATTTTTTCATGGATATGCTTTGCATGTGCTCTTCACTATGTAGCATGTCTGATTGCCCTCAGGTTGAGAACCATATTTCACAACAAGCTATTCTCCTTGGCAATAGAACCATATTTTCACTTCTTGTGGATATGACGTGCAGACAAATGCTGAGTTAAAAGGTCATAACTTTGCACTAATCTAAGATTGTCTTGATCTCAAGTGCTGGCTTCTACAACATTGCATTTCACCAAGTGAAATGCTACATTTCTACTCCTAACCCATTCTCTCTTTCTTAGTGTTTTTGTTATGCAGGTTGGAAGAAAAGAAGATCCAAAGAAGATCTTAGTAATAAGATAGTTTTTAGGAAAATAGATATTTAGTTTTAGGTCATTTCTTGTAATTTCAGATATGGAGTGCTTGTCTTTAGTTTTTGTTTTGACTTTGTGAAACTTGCTACTATTGGTAACATGTGTTGGATATGTGTTCATGGATATGTGTTGGATATATATGTGTTCATGACTATTGGTAATATGTGTTGGATATGCTATATTGGTCACACACACACACACACACACACACACACACACACACACTGTGTGTGTGTGTTTGATTTTCTGTGAAAATGAATTGATATAAGAAAAAACATAATTAAATGGGGCAATATAGGCTCTTTGCCATCTGCTGGCAGAGGGCAAAGAGGCCTCTTTGCCATCTGTGAGCAGACGGCAAAGAGCATGCATCCTTTGTCGTTTGCCAATAGATGGCAAAGAGCCATGCTCTTTGTCGTCCGCTGGCTGACGGCAAAGGCCTTTGTATATTTGCCATCCGCCAGCAGACAGCAAAGTGCCCTTTGTCGTAGCTCGTTCAGCCGGACGTTTTGTCGTCTGCTGGCTGACAGCAAAGGCCTTTGCCGTCTGCAAGGCATGCCTTTGCCGTCAGCCATGGCAGATGGCAGAGTTCCTGATTCCTGTAGTGTAATGTTGAAAGCAATATTATCCAAACTATGACACTGGAAGAACACATAAAGTAAACCTTCCGGAACACTCCAGAATCGCTAAAAAGAGGAGATGCGTGATACGGTAAGTAAACGGACTCCGAAAAATCCACAAAAATATTTTTTTTACTTTTTGATAGAGGCAAAGGTGTCCCGTCTTTCGATGAGATGATGGATATCGCTTTGGTGGAAGTCGACTTTGACGATCCGACTACGAACGTGCGAGGACGTCGCGCCTTAGCAATCGCTAAACCAACTCCGAGAGGTTATTGACCACGCCGGAGCACGATCAACCTGACCACGAGGGTCTGTTTCCTGCGAGCAAACGAAGAACAAGCAAGAAACTAAGATTGCAATCTGGATATTGCGAATATAAGATGAAAGCTTTATTGATCAAGGTGGGGTTCTGTGACGCCTTTGTCTGGTCGTTGAACACAAACGAAGTACGCGAAGTTGCAGCTATGGCGAACTTTTAATCTAAACAAAACCCAAAGTCTAAACGATGCCCTAAGGGCTGTATATATGGAGGAAGAGGGGAAGAATTTCGTGGCCCTTGGTGGAGGGGTCCGAAATCAACCCTATCTCTTGTTTCCCCACACATACGGACTCTAAAAATAGCCTATACTTATGTATTTCGAAATTACATGGGCCTGGCCCAATAATAAGGTGACGCAGCACCTAAAATAGCCTCGGGACGAAATTTATGAAGTGGCGTCTTGTATATTTCGTCCAAGGCTTCATGCACCCATTATGGTGGCTTCAAAGTCCTGAAATCATCACTTGTAACTCCGTTCTTGTTTCCCTTGCGCATGCCATCATCTCCATGCTTGTTCTTGCTCCAATGTTCATCCTTCTCCAAGCTAGGCCCTTCATTTGTAAGCAAAACAAATGTATCCAATTTAGGCAGCATCATATTCTCATGAACATTAGAATAATTACCAAGAAACGAAAGTACCTGGTAATTTAGTTGGCGTGCACGAGCTCTAGTAATTGGTCCAGTATGTATAGCAGCAGGGGCTGTGGGTGTAACAATTGTATTGATGTCCTCATCAGATGGTCTCCAAACCAAATATTTTGAAGTCAAGTTGTGAAAGCATAGTATAGCGACGAGACAATGCATCAGCAATAACATTTTCTTTTCCCTTCTTGTGTTTAATGACATAAGGGAAAGTCTCAATGAATTCAACCCATTTAGCATGTCTACGATTCAGTTTAGCTTGACTTTTAATATGTTTCAAAGATTCATGATCAGAATGTATAACAAATTCTTTGGGCCATAAATAATGTTGCCATGTTTCTAAAGTCCGAACAAGAGCATATAATTCTTTATCATAAGTAGAATAATTCAGACTAGGCCCACTCAATTTTTCAGAAAAGTATGCAACAGGTTTGCCATCTTGTAATAACACACCTCCTAATCCAATTCCACTAGCATCACATTCAAGCTCAAAAGTCTTATTAAAATCAGGAAGTTGGAGTAAAGGAGCATGTGTCAACTTATCTTTCAATACCGTGAAGGCTTCTTCCTGTGCGGTACCCCAAAGAAAAGGCACATCTTTCTTTGTAAGCTCATTGAGAGGTGCAGCAATGGTGCTGAAATCTCTCACAAAACGCCTATAGAATCCAGCGAGGCCAAGAAAACTCCTCACTTGTGTGACCGTTTTGGGCTGCGGCCAACTCTCAATAGCTTCTATCTTGGCTTTATCAACTTCAATTCCCTGTGGAGTAACAACATAGCCAAGAAAAGATACTCGGTCGGTGCAAAAGGTGCACTTCCCAAGGTTACCAAACAAACGTGCATCACGTAGAGCAATAAAAACAGCACGTAAATGTTCCAAATGTTCCTCCAAAGATCTGCTATAAATCAATATGTCATCAAAGTAAACTACCACAAATCGTCCAATGAAAGCACGTAAAACTTCGTTCATTAATCTCATGAAAGTACTAGGTGCATTAGTTAACCCAAAAGGCATGACTAACCACTCATATAATCCAAACTTAGTTTTAAATGCTGTTTTCCATTCATCTCCCAATTTCATACGAATTTGATGGTAGCCACTACGCAAATCAACTTTGGAGAATATTGTAGAGCCACTCAATTCATCAAGCATATCATCTAGCCTAGGAATAGGATGACGATAACGAATAGTAATATTATTAATGCCTCTACTAGACACGACGATGCAACCGCAAATTCAACAAAGCAAAACCCTAAAAAGATTATGCAAAGGCTCAGATTGGTTCGGATATGATGAACTAACCCTAATTTTTTTTGTGGCTTTTTCGTGGACTATAGGTATGAAGACAGACTCGATCTAAACTACGAAAAACTGTAAAATCTCACCGAGCAACCTGGAAATCTGATACCACTTGATAGAGGCAAAGGTGTCCCGTCTTTCGATGAGATGGTGGATTTCGCTTTGGTGGAAGTCGACTTTGACGATCCGACTACGAACGTGCGAGGACGTCGCGCCTTAGCAATCGCTAAACCAACTCCGAGAGGTTATTGACCACGCCGGAGCACGATCAACCTGACCACGAGGGTCTGTTTCCTGCGAGCAAACGAAGAACAAGCAAGAAACTAAGATTGCAATCTGGATATTTCGAATATAAGATGAAAGCTTTATTGATCAAGGTGGGGTTCTGTGACGCCTTTGTCTGGTCGTTGAACACAAACGAAGTACGCGAAGTTGCAGCTATGGCGAACTTTTAATCTAAACAAAACCCAAAGTCTAAACGATGCCCTAAGGGCTGTATATATGGAGGAAGAGGGGGGAATTTCGTGGCCCTTGGTGGAGGGGTCCGAAATCAACCCTATCTCTTGTTTCCCCACACATACGGACTCTAAAAATAGCCTATACTTATGTATTTCGAAATTACATGGGCCTGGCCCAATAATAAGGTGACGCAGCACCTAAATTAGCCTCGGGACGAAATTTATGAAGTGGCATCTTGTATATTTCGTCCAAGGCTTCATGCACCCATTATGGTGGCTTCAAAGTCCTGAAATCATCACTGGTAACTCCGTTCTTGTTCCCCTTGCGCATGCCATCATCTCCATGCTTGTTCTTGCTCCAATGTTCATCCTTCTCCAAGCTAGGCCCTGGTAATTTAGTTGGCGTGCACGAGCTCTAGTAATTGGTCCAGTATGTATAGCAGCAGGGGCTGTGGGTGTAACAATTGTATTGATGTCCTCATCATCCTCCCCTTCTTGAAATGAAGTCGTCCTCGACGGAAGTTCATCTTCCTCACCCAAATAAGGCTTCAAATCTGCAATGTTAAAAGTGGGACTAACCCCAAAATCTGCAGGCAGCTCAAGTTTATATGCATTATCATTTATTTTCTCTAACACCTTAAAGGGACCATCAGCACGTGGCATTAACTTTGATTTGCGCAAATCAGGAAATCTATCCTTACGCAAATGTAACCAAACAAGATCTCCAGGTGCAAACACAACATGTTTTCTACCTTTATCTCCAGCAAGTTTATATTTAGCATTCATGCGCTCAATGTTTTCCTTAGTTAACTCATGCATTTTTAAAATCAATTCAGCACGTTGTTTAGCATCAAAATTAACCTTCTCCGAAGATGGAAGAGGCAACAAATCAATAGGTGCACGAGGTAGGAAACCATACACAACTTCAAAAGGGCACATCTTAGTAGTAGAATGCAATGAACGATTATAAGCAAATTCAATATGAGGCAAGCATTCCTCCCACATTTTCTTATTATTCTTCAAAACAGCCCTAAGCATAGTAGACAACATTCTATTGACTACTTCAGTTTGTCCATCAGTTTGAGGGTGACAAGTAGTACTAAAAAGCAGTTTAGTCCCCAACTTAGCCCATAAACATCTCCAAAAGTGGCTAAGAAATTTAGTTTCACGATCTGAAACAATAGTATTTGGCACACCATGCAAGCGAATAATTTCACGAAAGAACAAATCAGCAACATTAACAGCATCATCGCTTTTATGACATGGTATAAAGTGTGCCATTTTCGAGAATCTATCCACGACAACAAATATGCTATCCCTCCCCTTCTTTGTTCGAGGTAAACCTAAAACAAAGTCCATAGATATATCCTCCCAAGGAACACTAGGTACAGGCAAAGGCATATATAAACCATGAGGATTGAGTCGTGACTTAGCTTTTTGACATGTAGTGCATCGAGCAATAAAACGCTCAACATCCCGTCTCATCTTTGGCCAAAAGAAATGTGTAGCAAGTACGTCCTCCGTCTTCTTCACGCCAAAGTGTCCCATTAATCCTCCTCCATGCGCCTCCTGCAACAACAAAAGACGAACGGAGCTAGCTGGAATGCATAGCTTGTTAGCACGAAACACAAATCCATCGTTAACGACAAACTTGTGCCACATTCTTCCTTCTTTACAATTCTGCATTACATCTTTAAAATCAGCATCATGCACATATTGATCTTTGATGGTCTCCAAACCAAATATTTTGAAGTCAAGTTGTGAAAGCATAGTATAGCGACGAGACAATGCATCAGCAATAACATTTTCTTTTCCCTTCTTGTGTTTAATGACATAAGGGAAAGTCTCAATGAATTCAACCCATTTAGCATGTCTACGATTCAGTTTAGCTTGACTTTTAATATGTTTCAAAGATTCATGATCAGAATGTATAACAAATTCTTTGGGCCATAAATAATGTTGCCATGTTTCTAAAGTCCGAACAAGAGCATATAATTCTTTATCATAAGTAGAATAATTCAGACTAGGCCCACTCAATTTTTCAGAAAAGTATGCAACAGGTTTGCCATCTTGTAATAACACACCTCCTAATCCAATTCCACTAGCATCACATTCAAGCTCAAAAGTCTTATTAAAATCAGGAAGTTGGAGTAAAGGAGCATGTGTCAACTTATCTTTCAATCCCGCGAAGGCTTCTTCCTGTGCGGTACCCCAAACAAAAGGCACATCCTTCTTTGTAAGCTCGTTGAGAGGTGCAGCAATGGTGCTGAAATCTCTCACAAAACGCCTATAGAATCCAGCGAGGCCAAGAAAACTCCTCACTTGTGTGACCGTTTTGGGCTGCGGCCAACTCTCAATAGCTTCAATCTTGGCTTTGTCAACTTCAATTCCCTGTGGAGTAACAACATAGCCAAGAAAAGATACTCGGTCGGTGCAAAAGGTGCACTTCCCAAGGTTACCAAACAAACGTGCATCACGTAGAGCAATAAAAACAGCACGTAAATGTTCCAAATGTTCTTCCAAAGATCTGCTATAAATCAGTATATCATCAAAATAGACTACCACAAATCGTCCAATGAAAGCACGTAAAACTTCGTTCATTAGTCTCATGAAAGTACTAGGCGCATTAGTTAACCCAAAAGGCATGACTAACCACTCATATAATCCAAACTTAGGTTTAAATATTGTTTTCCATTCATCCCCCAACTTCATACGAATTTGATGGTATCCACTACGCAAATCAACTTTGGAGAATGTTGTAGAGCCACTCAATTCATCAAGCATATCATCGAGCCTAGGAATAGGATGACGATAACGAATAGTAATATTATTAATGCCTCTACAATCAACACACATACGTGATGTACCATCCTTTTTCGGCACTAGAATAATAGGAACAGCACAAGGACTAAGGGATTCGCGTATATAACCTTTGTCGAGAAGCTCTTGTACTTGACGCATAATCTCCTTCGTCTCCTCTGGATTTGTACGATATGGTGCACGGTTTGGCAGTGAAGCACCGGGAATTAAGTCAATCTGATGCTCAATCCCTCGAATAGGCGGTAATCCCGGTGGAACGTCTTGTGGAAAGACGTCAGCGAACTCCTGCAAAATGTTAGTGACAGCAGGAGGCAAAGAGGAAGGCACGTCCTCGAATGAAAATAATGCCTCTTTGCACACAAAAGCATAGCAAACAGATTTGCTGAAATCTAGCTCATCAATATCAGATTTGGTGGCAAATAAACATGCACTTTTCAATTTAATTTCAGAAGCAACACTAGATGGTTTATTATTAGGCTTCATTTGTTGCTCAAATTCTTTTGCCACAATCTGATTTTCACTCTTATTCTTCTCCTGTTTTGCTTTATTAGCTCTATTAATATCATCTTTCAAAATGGAATCAGGAGTCATAGGAAGCAAAGTAATATTTTTATCCTTATGAACAAGCGTATAGTGATTGCTTCTACCATGGTGATAGAGGCAAAGGTGTCCCGTCTTTCGATGAGATGGTGGATTTCGCTTTGGTGGAAGTCGACTTTGACGATCCAACTACGAACGTGCGAGGACGTCGCGCCTTAGCAATCGCTAAACCAACTCTGAGAGGTTATTGACCACGCCGGAGCACGATCAACCTGACCACGAGGGTCTGTTTCCTGCGAGCAAACGAAGAACAAGCAAGAAACTGAGATTGCAATCTGGATATTGCGAATATAAGATGAAAGCTTTATTGATCAAGGTGGGGTTCTGTGACGCCTTTGTCTGGTCGTTGAACACAAACGAAGTACGCGAAGTTGCAGCTATGGCGAACTTTTAATCTAAACAAAACCCAAAGACTAAACGATGCCCTAAGGGCTGTATATATGGAGGAAGAGGGGGGAATTTCGTGGCCCTTGGTGGAGGGGTCCGAAATCAACCCTATCTCTTGTTTCCCCACACATACGGACTCTAAAAATAGCCTATACTTATGTAGTTCGAAATTACATGGGCCTGGCCCAATAATAAGGTGACGCAGCACCTAAAATAGCCTCGGGACGAAATTTATGAAGTGGATTCTTGTATATTTCGTCCAAGGCTTCATGCACCCATTATGGTGGCTTCAAAGTCCTGAAATCATCACTTGTAACTCCGTTCTTGTTCCCCTTGCGCATGCCATCATCTCCATGCTTGTTCTTGCTCCAATGTTCATCCTTCTCCAAGCTAGGCCCTTCATTTGTAAGCAAAACAAATGTATCCAATTTAGGCAGCATCATATTCTCATGAACATTAGAATCATTACCAATAAACGAAAGTACCTGGTAATTTAGTTGGCATGCACGAGCTCTAGTAATTGGTCCAGTATGTATAGCAGCAGGGGCTGTGGGTGTAACAATTGTATTGATGTCCTCATCATCCTCCCCTTCTTGAAATGAAGTCGTCCTCGACGGAAGTTCATCTTCCTCACCCAAATAAGGCTTCAAATCTGCAATGTTAAAAGTGGGACTAACCCCAAAATCTGCAGGCAGCTCAAGTTTATATGCATTATCATTTATTTTCTCTAACACCTTAAAGGGACCATCAGCACGTGGCATTAGCTTTGATTTGTGCAAATCAGGAAATCTATCCTTACGCAAATGTAACCAAACAAGATCTCCAGGTGCAAACACAACATGTTTTCTACCCTTATCTCCAGCAAGTTTATATTTAGCATTCATACGCTCAATGTTTTCCTTAGTTGACTCATGCATTTTTAAAATCAATTCAGCACGTTGTTTAGCATCAAAATTAACCTTCTCCGAAGATGGAAGAGGCAACAAATCAATAGGTGCACGAGGTAGGAAACCATACACAACTTCAAAAGGGCACATCTTAGTAGTAGAATGCAATGAACGATTATAAGCAAATTCAATATGAGGCAAGCATTCCTCCCACATTTTCTTATTATTCTTCAAAACAGCCCTAAGCATAGTAGACAACGTTCTATTGACGACTTCAGTTTGTCCATCAGTTTGGGGGTGACAAGTAGTACTAAAAAGCAGTTTAGTCCCCAACTTAGCCCATAAACATCTCCAGAAGTGGCTAAGAAATTTAGTATCACGATCTGAAACAATAGTATTTGGCACACCATGCAAGCGAATAATTTCACGAAAGAACAAATCAGCAACATTAACAGCATCATCGCTTTTATGACATGGTATAAAGTGTGCCATTTTCGAGAATCTATCCACGACAACAAATATGCTATCCCTCCCCTTCTTTGTTCGAGGTAAACCTAAAACAAAGTCCATAGATATATCCTCCCAAGGAACACTAGGTACAGGCAAAGGCATATATAAACCATGAGGATTGAGTCGTGACTTAGCTTTTTGACATGTAGTGCATCGAGCAATAAAACGCTCAACATCCCGTCTCATCTTTGGCCAAAAGAAATGTGTAGCAAGTACGTCCTCCGTCTTCTTCACGCCAAAGTGTCCCATTAATCCTCCTCCATGCGCCTCCTGCAACAACAAAAGACGAACGGAGCTAGCTGGAATGCATAGCTTGTTAGCACGAAACACAAATCCATCGTTAACGACAAACTTGTGCCACATTCTTCCTTCTTTACAATTCTGCATTACATCTTTAAAATCAGCATCATGCACATATTGATCTTTGATGGTCTCCAAACCAAATATTTTGAAGTCAAGTTGTGAAAGCATAGTATAGCGACGAGACAATGCATCAGCAATAACATTTTCTTTTCCCTTCTTGTGTTTAATGACATAAGGGAAAGTCTCAATGAATTCAACCCATTTAGCATGTCTACGATTCAGTTTAGCTTGACTTTTAATATGTTTCAAAGATTCATGATCAGAATGTATAACAAATTCTTTCGGCCATAAATAATGTTGCCATGTTTCTAAAGTCCGAACAAGAGCATATAATTCTTTATCATAAGTAGAATAATTCAGACTAGGCCCACTCAATTTTTCAGAAAAGTATGCAACAGGTTTGCCATCTTGTAATAACACACCTCCTAATCCAATTCCACTAGCATCACATTCAAGCTCAAAAGTCTTATTAAAATCAGGAAGTTGGAGTAAAGGAGCATGTGTCAACTTATCTTTCAATACCGTGAAGGCTTCTTCCTGTGCGGTACCCCAAACAAAAGGCACATCCTTCTTTGTAAGCTCGTTGAGAGGTGCAGCAATGGTGCTGAAATCTCTCACAAAACGCCTATAGAATCCAGCGAGGCCAAGAAAACTCCTCACCTATGTGACCGTTTTGGGCTGCGGCCAACTCTCAATAGCTTCAATCTTGGCTTTGTCAACTTCAATTCCCTGTGGAGTAACAACATAGCCAAGAAAAGATACTCGGTTGGTGCAAAAGGTGCACTTCCCAAGGTTACCAAACAAACGTGCATCACGTAGAGCAATAAAAACAGCACGTAAATGTTCCAAATGTTCTTCCAAAGATCTGCTATAAATCAGTATATCATCAAAATAGACTACCACAAATCGTCCAATGAAAGCACGTAAAACTTCGTTCATTAATCTCATGAAAGTACTAGGTGCATTAGTTAACCCAAAAGGCATGACTAACCACTCATATAATCCAAACTTAGTTTTAAATGCTGTTTTCCATTCATCTCCCAATTTCATACGAATTTGATGGTAGCCACTACGCAAATCAACTTTGGAGAATATTGTAGAGCCACTCAATTCATCAAGCATATCATCTAGCCTAGGAATAGGATGACGATAACGAATAGTAATATTATTAATGCCTCTACAATCAACACACATACGTGATGTACCATCCTTTTTCGGCACTAGAATAATAGGAACAGCACAAGGACTAAGGGATTCGCGTATATAACCTTTGTCGAGAAGCTCTTGTACTTGACCCATAATCTCCTTCGTCTCCTCTGGATTGGTACGGTATGGTGCACGGTTTGGCAGTGAAGCACCGGGAATTAAGTCAATCTGATGCTCAATCCCTCGAATAGGCGGTAATCCCGGTGGCACGTCTTGTGGAAAAACGTCAGCGAACTCCTGCAAAATGTTAGTGACAGCAGGAGGCAAAGAGGAAGGCACGTCCTCGAATGAAAATAATGCCTCTTTGCACACAAAAGCATAGCAAACAGATTTGCTGAAATCTAGCTCATCAATATCAGATTTGGTGGCAAATAAACATGCACTTTTCAATTTAATTTCAGAAGCAACACTAGATGGTTTATTATTAGGCTTCATTTGTTGCTCAAATTCTTTTGCCACAATCTGATTTTCACTCTTATTCTTCTCCTGTTGTGCTTTATTAGCTCTATTAATATCATCTTTCAAAATGGAATCAGGAGTCATAGGAAGCAAAGCAATATTTTTATCCTTATGAACAAGAGTATAGTGATTGTTTCTACCATGGTGTACAGAATTTTTATCAAATTGCCATGGTCTACCCAGTAATAAGGAACATGCTTGCATAGGTACCACATCACAATCAACATAATCAGCATATGTAGAGATACTAAAATGCACACGAACAGTACGTGTTACCTTAACCTTGCCGCTGTTGTTGAACCATTGGATGTAGTAAGGATGTGGATGTGGTCTTGTGGTGAGAGAAAGCTTCTCCACCATCTCCATGCTAGCCAAGTTGTTGCAGCTCCCTCCGTCTATTATGACGCGCACAGAACGTTCCTTCACAACTCCCTTGGTATGGAACAAATTGTGCCTCTGATTTTGCTCAGCTTGTGTGACCTGCACACTCAAAACACGTTGAGCAACTAAACATTCATACCTGTCAGCGTCTTCAGGAGCCATGTATTGCGTCTCATGATCAGAATCATCTCCACAATGTTCTTCACGTGTAATAAGAGCCAATGTCTCCTCATCATAGTCACTAGCGGACTCATATCCACCATCCGCGGTAGCAATCATCACACGCGGAGATTTGCATTCTCTCGCATAATGACCTCCTCCCTTACAACGACGACAAATAATATCACTTGTGTGCCCTGTTGATGCCCTGGAAGAAGAAGAACTCTGTGCAGGCCCGGCAGGTGCGCTCTTGGCAGATAATGGTGGTTGTGCCTGTTTTCTTATATCACGACTGGAGGAGGCACCTAATTGAGGTGCTGGTGCAGTTGAAGTAGAAGATGCACGCGATGTCCATGATGAAGGTCGGCCTGCAGAAAAGTTAGTTCGCCCAATGCTTGTCGATCCTGCACTTCACGTTCAGCTTTACAAGCAAGATGGAATAAACGAGTGATATTAGTATACTCCTTATAGTCTAGAATGGTCTGAATCTCTCTATTTAATCCACCCAGAAAACGTGCAAGCATAGCTTCATTCTCCTCAACAATACCACATCTAATCATGCCAGTTTGTAATTCCTGATAATATTCTTCTACAGAATTTTTCCCTTGTCTTAAACGCTGCAATTTTTGAAGCAATTCACGTTGATAATATGGTGGAACCCAACGCGTACGCATAGCAGTTTTCAAAGCAGCCCAAGTAGTTGGAATAGGATATAATCTACAATGTTCAGACCACCATACACATGCAAAACTAGTGAAAGCACAAACAGCAGCAGCAACTCGTCTCTCCTCAGGATATTGTAAACATGTAAATCGTTGTTCAGTTTCTAACTCCCAAGTAAGATATATATCTGGAACATATCTACCCTCAAATGGTGGAATATTCAATTTCAGTTTAGGAATATGGACATCATCGCGTACATGAGGTGGTGGTGCAGGCCTACCATGACGAATATATACCTGAGGTCGACCTGCTGGTGGTGGTGCTGGTGGCTGCTCGTAGATCTGATTTTGATCAACCTCATCCTCATAATCACCCGCATACTCATCATCCTCCTGGGTACCAGCAGGAGCAGTAGCAGGAGCCAAAGAAGCACCAACAGCAGTAGCAGCGGCACCAGAAGTTTGTCCTGTCTCAATAGGAACACGCTGTGCTCGTCCATACTGATTCGGAAGGGGGCGTAGTTGTTGTTGTTGCAGAGGTGCGACAGGTGCAGCCGGTGGTGGAAGACGCGCAAGCAGTTCATTAAATCTGTTATCGAGCTTTGTTTCGAACGTCTTGTCAAGGCCAGTGATCTTCTCCATGGCCTCTTCAAAATTGTTCAGCACATCTTGTACCTGTTCAGTCATCATTTGCTGAAACTTATCATGAAGCTCCTTGTTCGATAAGTTCTCCCAGTCAATCTCGTCGGCTTGTGATCCTGGCATGGTTAGCAGCAATAGAAACACACAAGAATATGATCCTACAGACTACTAAGAAGTGGTGGTGGTGTATCACAAATCTGTCAAGCAAATCTCAAATTCTTACCAGTTCTTACCCAGCAGCAGGTGGTGATCGGCAACCGTTGTAGTCAAAAACTCTCAAAGCTTGGATAGAGCGATTACCAGGGAGAGTCGAACACACGACGTAGATGTATGTGGAGCTGGGAAGGCTTATAGTATGGTAGCAAAAAGGGTCAGCAATAATCAATTCAGAGATGCAAAGTTGAATAAACGCTCAACGACGGTACTGTGCTGGTCCTAGGCTAGACTGTGCTAGAGACGCGAGCCTAGAACACCAACAAAATCACGGCGCGGCACGTAAACAAGGGAAAAGCACACTCTGAATTTTTTTTTTCGCTCTTTTTTTTTGTTTGCGCTCTTTTCTTTTTTTGCGCTCTTTTTTTTTGCGAAAAAGCACTATAATGGCGAGTGTCTCAAAACTCTTCCTAGCTCAAACTGACAGGATGGGCACGAAATTTTTCGACCAATTTTTTTTTTTCGACTTCCCGGACCCAAAAACTGGAAACGGGTCAAAAAAAACTTCCTATAATGGCACCTGTCTCAAAACACTCAGAAACACCTAAAAATAGGATAGCCAGAAATTTTTTCGAAAAATGCGTTTTCGAAAAAGTTTGGGCCTAAATGGAGCGCGGCTACCCGACTCTTTTTTTTTTCCGAAACCTACTCCGGCAAGGAAACACGAATCGGAATCTAGATGGATCCCGAAAACAAACCTAATAAGCAAGGAACTCGGATTGGTGGTGGATATATGGTGGTGGTATATGGCAGCGGTGGTGGTAGCGGTGGTAGTATATGGATATGGATCGGTGGTGGTATATGGGCACGGATTGGTGGTGGTATATGGATACGAATTCGGAGCGGTGGTGGTAGATGGCAGGGGCGATGATGATGGTGCGGCGGCGGCGTGACAACTTATGACCAGAACTCGAAACTCTAAAAGACTAGACTCTAAGACCAGCAACTAGACACGACGATGCAACCGCAAATTCAACAAAGCAAAACCCTAAAAAGATTATGCAAAGGCTCAGATTGGTTCGGATATGATGAACTAACCCTAAATTTTTTTTGTGTGGCTTTTTCGTGGACTGTAGGTATGAAGAACAGACTCGATCTAAACTACGAAAAATTGGAAAATCTCACCGAGCAACCTGGAAATCTGATACCACTTGATAGAGGCAAAGGTGTCCCGTCTTTCGATGAGATGGTGGATTTCGCTTTGGTGGAAGTCGACTTTGACGACCCGACTACGAACGTGCGAGGACGTCGCGCCTTAGCAATCGCTAAACCAACTCCGAGAGGTTATTGACCACGCCGGAGCACGATCAACCTGACCACGAGGGTCTGTTTCCTGCGAGCAAACGAAGAACAAGCAAGAAACTGAGATTGCAATCTGGATATTGCGAATATAAGATGAAAGCTTTATTGATCAAGGTGGGGTTCTGTGACGCCTTTGTCTGGTCGTTGAACACAAACGAAGTACGCGAAGTTGCAGCTATGGCGAACTTTTAATCTAAACAAAACCCAAAGTCTAAACGATGCCCTAAGGGTTGTATATATGGAGGAAGAGGGGGGAATTTCGTGGCCCTTGGTGGAGGGGTCCGAAATCAACCCTATCTCTTGTTTCCCCACACATACGGACTCTAAAAATAGCCTATACTTATGTAGTTCGAAATTACATGGGCCTGGCCCAATAATAAGGTGACGCAGCACCTAAAATAGCCTCGGGACGAAATTTATGAAGTGGCATCTTGTATATTTCGTCCAAGGCTTCATGCACCCATTATGGTGGCTTCAAAGTCCTGAAATCATCACTTGTAACTCCGTTCTTGTTCCCCTTGTGCATGCCATCATCTCCATGCTTGTTCTTGCTCCAATGTTCATCCTTCTCCAAGCTAGGCCCTTCATTTATAAGCAAAACAAATGTATCCAATTTAGGCAGCATCATATTCTCATGAACATTAGAATCATTACCAAGAAACGAAAGTACCTGGTAATTTAGTTGGCGTGCACGAGCTCTAGTAATTGGTCCAGTATGTATAGCAGCAGGGGCTGTGGGTGTAACAATTGTATTGATGTCCTCATCACATGGTGTACAGAATTTTTATCAAATTGCCATGGTCTACCAAGTAATAAGGAACATGCTTGCATAGGTACCACATCACAATCAACATAATCAGCATATGTAGAGATACTAAAATGCACACGAACAGTACGTGTTACCAACCTTGCCGCTGTTGTTGAACCATTGGATGTAGTAAGGATGTGGATGTGGTCTTGTGGTGAGAGAAAGCTTCTCCACCATCTCCATGCTAGCCAAGTTGTTGCAGCTCCCTCCGTCTATTATGACGCGCACAGAACGTTCCTTCACAACTCCCTTGATATGGAACAAATTGTGCCTCTGATTTTGCTCAGCTTGTGTGACTTGCACACTCAAAACACGTTGAGCAACTAAACATTCATACCTGTCAGTGATAGAGGCGGGGGTGTCCCGATCTTTCGATGAGATGATAACTATAGATTTGGTGAAGATGACTTTGACGATCCGACTACAAACGTGCATGACGTTGCGCCTTAGCAATCGCTAAACCAACTCCGAAAGGTTATTGACCACGCTGGAGCACAATCAACCTAACCACGAAGGTCTATTCCTGCAAGCAATCGAAGAACAAGCAAGAATATGATAAAAGCAATCTGAATATTGCGAATATATATGAAGTATTGATAAAGGTGAGGATCCGTAAGTGGTCTTGGTCTGGTCGTTGGACACAAACAAAGTACACGAAGTTGCAATGGCTAACTTTTAACTAAACAAATCCCAAGGAAAAGCTACTAGATGGATCTACTTATATAGGAGCAAGGGGTGGCGGCCAAGGAGGTGGGAGGACGTCCCAAGGCAGCCTAAAACTAAATCTAGGTCGTACAAGGCCAATGGGCCCAAGTGGAGGTGATGTAACACCTTTGGACTTGTAGTTTGACTCGGATTCTGCTGCAGCATCAGATTGTTTCGTCCACAACTCAACGCTCCGGACGAATTTGAAGGTGATTCCAATTGGGTTGGAAAGTGCACGAAATCTAGTTTCGAACAAAAAAAGAATAACCCAATTCGGAGTCCGTATGAAAAACTTGTGTGCGTTTTGAGTCAGGTATGTCTGTGCAGTCCGAATCTGAATCCAGAACGTGAGAGACTTGGACTCTATCTTCTCTTGGGCCAAAAGTGACGTGAGAGAACTTTTTGGACAGCAAATAAACATCTCTTTCTTCCTTATCTTCATATGTGGATTGTACAAATGTCCCATACACCTGCAATTAGACAAAACACAAAAGTGTGTGAAATATTTTTGTTCTGGATAACATAAATAGATTATTGAATAGTTTGCACTAGAAATCACCTGACAAATATGCATATATGCAATATTTTTGGTCATATCGAAGGTAGTCATGTCCTCATCAGTCAGCGTCTTCAGGAGCCATGTATTGCGTCTCATGATCAGAATCATCTCCACCATGTTCTTCACGTGTAATAAGAGCCAATGTCTCCTCATCATAGTCACTAGCGGACTCATATCCACCATCCGCGGTAGCAATCATCACACGCGGATATTTGCATTCTCTCGCATAATGACCTCCTCCCTTACAACGACGACAAATAATATCACTTGTGTGCCCTGTTGATGCCCTGGAAGAAGAAGAACTCTGTGCAGACCCGGCAGGTGCGCTCTTGGCAGATAATGGTGGTTGTGCCTGTTTTCTTATATCACGACTGGAGGAGGCACCTAATTGAGGTGCTGGTGCAGTTGAAGTAGAATATGCACGCGGTGTCCATGATGATGGTCGGCCTGCAGAAAAGTTAGTTCGCCCCAATGCTTGTCGATCCTGCACTTCACGTTCAGCTTTACAAGCAAGATGGAATAAACGAGTGATATTAGTATTGATGAGGACATGACTACCTTGGATATGACCAAAAATATTGCATATATGCATATTTGTCAGGTGATTTCTAGTGCAAACTATTCAATAATCTATTTATGTTATCCAGAACAAAAATACTTCACACACTTTTGTGTTTTGTCTAATTGCAGGTGTATGGGACATTTGTACAATCCACATATGAAGATAAGGAAGAAAGAGATGTTTATTTGCTGTCCAAAAAGTTCTCTCACGTAACTTTTGGCCCAAGAGAAGATAGAGTCCAAGTCTCTCACGTTCTGGATTCAGATTCGGACTGCACAGACACACCTGACTCAAAACGCACACAAGTTTTTCATACAGACTCCGAATTGGGTGATTCTTTTTTTGTTGGAAACTAGATTTCGTGCACTTTCCAACCCAATTGGAATCACCATCAAATTCGTCCGGAGCGTTGAGTTGTGGACGAAACAATCTGATGCTGCAGCAGAATCCGAGTCAAACTACAAGTCCAAAGGTGTTACATCACCTCCACTTGGGCCCATTGGCCTTGTACGACCTAGATTTAGTTTTAGGCTGCCTTGGGACGTCCTCCCACCTCCTTGGCCGCCACCCCTTGCTCCTATATAAGTAGATCCATCTAGTAGCTTTTCCTTGGGATTTGTTTAGTTAAAAGTTAGCCATTGCAACTTCGTGTACTTCGTTTGTGTCCAACGACCAGACCAAGACTGCTTACGGATCCCCACCATTATCAATACCTCATATATATTTGCAATATTCAGATTGCTTTATCATATTCTTGCTCGTTCTTCGATTGCTTGCAGGAATAGACCTTCGTGGTCAGGCTGACCGTGCTTTCGGCATCGTCAGTAACCTCAGGAGATTGGTTTAGCGATTGCTAAGGCGCAACGTCATGCACGTTTGTAGTCGGATTGTCAAAATCGTCTCCACCAAATCGATAGTTATCATCTCATTGAAAGATCGGGACCCTCGCCTCTATCAAGTGGTATAAGTTTTCAGGTTGCTCGGTGAGAATTTCCAGTTTTCCTAGATTAGATTTACTTTCTTACCTATTGTCCAAGAAAAAGCCACAAAAAAGAGTTAGATCTATTCATCCTTGGTCCAAGCCAGTCTGAGCCTTTGCAATTTTCTTTTCATTGATTGCATAGTTGAATTATCGATTGCATCACCGTGTCGAGTTGCTGGTCTTAGTGTCTAGTTCGTTTAGAGTTTCGAGTTCTGTTCACATTAGTCACGCCACCGCTGCATCATTATCTCTTCCGCTGTCCACCACCCATCCATCAATTTCCACCACGTGCTACCCACCATTCATTGTCATAATAATAGTTGAGATCGTTCACATCTTCACTTGATCCAATCTGCATCTTATCTAGTTTGTTTTGGAAAGAGGGAGAAAAAACGAGAGAAAAAAAACGAGAGAAAAAAAAAGGAAAAAAAAGTCAGAGAAAAAAAAGGAGAGAAAGAAAAAAAAGTGTGAGGAAAAAAAGAGAGAAGAAAAAAACAAAAAAATCGGCACAAACTTTTTCAGAGGAAAGTTGGAGACAAAGTTGTTGATATATCCTGCTTGGCTGTTGTTTCACCTCATTATCTTCACTGCTGTTGTGATCTTCACTTATATCTTGCTGTCAAGAGCTACTTAGTATCCTTCATTGATGCTAGTTGTGCTACGCCGTGACCTCATTAGTGTTCTAGGCTCGCGTCTCTAGTCCGGTCTAGCCTAGGACCAGCACAGTACCGTCGTTGAGCGTTTATTCAACGTTGCATCTTTGAATTGATTATTGCTAATCTTTTGCTACCATATATAGCCAACCCAGCTCCACATATTTCTACACCGTGTATACGTACGCTCCCCTGGCAATCGCTTTACTCAATATTCAGAGTTACTTGACACCGCTGGTTGCCGATCACCGCCTGCTGCATGGTAAGAACTTGTAAGACATTGATATTTGCTTTACTGTGAGCGTTTTACCACCACATCCTAGTAGTTATAGGAACATTATTTTTGGGTTTTGTTTCTTGTTCTACTAATCATGACAGGATCCAGAGTCAATTCATGGGCTTTGTCGATCGCGGGAGACGTGCCACCACCTTTGCAAATACCACAACCGTCACGAGAGGTGCACAAACATCCAAATGCACATGATCAGGTTAATGTATCTATACCACCATTTAATGGCCGTTTTAAACCTGCTTTATATATTGAATGGGAGTTCGACATAAAAAATATATTTGCTTCCCATAATTTCAATGAACATAAAAAGGTTAAGGTTGGGGTTGGTTCTTTCACTGGTTATGCTTTGGTTTGGTGGAGTGAATATTGTCGGTTACACCCTGATTATATACCTACTACTTGGGATGATTTGAAACTTGCCATGCGACATACTTTCGTCCCTGCTTATTATACTCGTGACATGATTAAGAAGTTGCAACACTTAAAACAAGGTAGTGAAACTGTAACAAAATATTATGATGATTTACAAACTACCTTGTTGCATTCCTCTTTAGAAGAAAGTGAAGATGATTTTATGGATAGATTTTGGGGAGGATTAAACCGTGATATTCAAGAGATACTAATTCATGAAGAGTGTTATCCTATGGACCATTTGTTTCATCTTGCTTGCAAAGCTGAACAGGAAATAAAACGACGTGTTGGCCACGAGGAGAACAAGCGCACGGTGCACATTCCAAGAGTTGATATGATTGTTCCTTCAACTACTAGGCATACTATGACAACCACATCCGTTGGTGTCAGGACTACATCACCTCCACCATGTGACACATCGCCCCCGAGAGTGGCTACATCATCTGAGTTGATCATAAGAGGTAATGACAAAGGTACTGATCTTCCATCTCTACATGAGAATGATGAATGCCTTGTCAATTTGAATGCACCATCTGATGAGCTACCCACTACTTTGATCACACCACCTATTTTAGAGGACTACGTTGATAATTTGACTTTGCCATGTGATCAAACAACTGAAATACCAACAATTTTGAGTGCACCCATTGAATTAACTATTGATGCAAAAGAACCAATGTTTAATCATTTTGATATGACCTCTAATCTTGGTGATGATTCTGTGTTGAATGACTTATTGCATGTTTGCTTATTTAAGCATGTTGTAGCATGTAAATTTGATGCAAGTAAGGTTTATTCACCAATGTTGGGATGGTTTAATGATGAACATTGTCAATCTTTTGAAATGAATAAGGGCTTCACTTATATGTGCAAACTGAGTTGCAATATTTTCATGCCTTCTACTTCTTGTGCTAATTTTTTGGCTTTAGGTTTTATGAACTATGCAAGTTACTCATCTATTCATGTGTCATATATGCAAAAATCAAGGGAAGTAAAAATGGATGATATATACATATACAACATGTACACCTTGTCTCTTTTGTTAGCCACATTTCAGATTAAGCAACGCCGAGGACGGCTTTATTTTCAAGAAGGGGAGGATGATGAGGACATGACTACCTTGGATATGACCAAAAATATTGCATATATGCATATTTGTCAGGTGATTTCTAGTGCAAACTATTCAATAATCTATTTATGTTATCCAGAACAAAAATACTTCACACACTTTTGTGTTTTGTCTAATTGCAGGTGTATGGGACATTTGTACAATCCACATATGAAGATAAGGAAGAAAGAGATGTTTATTTGCTGTCCAAAAAGTTCTCTCACGTCACTTTTGGCCCAAGAGAAGATAGAGTCCAAGTCTCTCACGTTCTGGATTCAGATTCGGACTGCACAGACACACCTGACTCAAAACGCACACAAGTTTTTCATACAGACTCCAAATTGGGTGATTCTTTTTTTGTTGGAAACTAGATTTCGTGCACTTTCCAACCCAATTGGAATCACCATCAAATTCGTCCGGAGCGTTGAGTTGTGGACGAAAAAATCTGATGCTGCAGCAGAATCCGAGTCAAACTACAAGTCCAAAGGTGTTACATCACCTCCACTTGGGCCCATTGGCCTTGTACGACCTAGATTTAGTTTTAGGCTGCCTTGGGACGTCCTCCCACCTCCTTGGCCGCCACCCCTTGCTCCTATATAAGTAGATCCATCTAGTAGCTTTTCCTTGGGATTTGTTTAGTTAAAAGTTAGCCATTGCAACTTCGTGTACTTCGTTTGTGTCCAACGACCAGACCAAGACCGCTTACGGATCCCCACCATTATCAATACCTCATATATATTTGCAATATTCATATTGCTTTATCATATTCTTGCTCGTTCTTCGATTTCTTGCAGGAATAGACCTTCGTGGTCAGGCTGACCGTGCTTTCGGCATCGTCAATAACCTCAGGAGATTGGTTTAGCGATTGCTAAGGCGCAACGTCATGCACGTTTGTAGTCGGATTGTCAAAGTCGTCTCCACCAAATCGATAGTTATCATCTCATCGAAAGATCGGGACCCTCGCCTCTATCAAGTATACTCCTTATAGTCTAGAATGGTCTGAATCTCTCTATTTAATCCACCCAGAAAACGTGCAAGCATAGCTTGATTCTCCTCAACAATACCACATCTAATCATGCCAGTTTGTAATTCCTGATAATATTCTTCTACAGAATTTTTCCCTTGTCTTAAACGTTGTAATTTTTTAAGCAATTCACGTTGATAATATGGTGGAACCCAACGAGTACGCATAGCAGTTTTCAAAGCAGCCCAAGTAGCGGGAATAGGATATAATCTACAATGTTCAGACCACCATACACATGCAAAACTAGTGAAAGCACAAACAGCAGCAGCAACCCGTCTCTCCTCGGGATATTGTAAACATGTAAAACGTTGTTCAGTTTCTAACTCCCAAGTAAGATATATATCAGGAACATATCTACCCTCAAATGGTGGAATATTCAATTTCAGTTTAGGAATATGGACATCATCTCGTACCTGAGGTGGTGGTGCAGGCCTACCATTACGAATATATACCTGAGGTCGACCTGCTGGTGGTGGTGCTGGTGGCTGCTCGTAGATCTGATTTTGATCAACCTCATCCTCATAATTGCCCGCATACTCATCATCCTCCTGGGTACCAGCAGCAGCAGTTGCAGGAGCCAAAGAAGCACCAACAGCAGTAGCAGCGGCACCAGAATTTTGTCCTGGCTCAATAGGAACACGCTGTGCTCGTCCATACTGATTCGGAAGGGGGCGTAGTTGTTGTTGTTGCAGAGGTGCGACAGGTGCAGCCGGTGGTGGAAGACGCGCAAGCAGTTCATTAAATCTGTTATCGAGCTTTGTTTCGAACGTCTTCTCAAGGCCAGTGATCTTCTCCATGGCCTCTTCAAAATTGTTCAGCACATCTTGTACCTGTTCAGTCATCATTTGCTGAAACTTATCATGAAGCTCCTTGTTCGATAAGTTCTCCCAGTCAATCTCGTCGGCTTGTGATCCTGGCATGGTTAGCAGCAATAGAAACACACAAGAATATGATCCTACAGACTACTAAGAAGTGGTGGTGGTGTATCACAAATCCGTCAAGCAAATCTCAAATTCTTACCAGTTCTTACCCAGCAGCAGGCGGTGATCGGCAACCGTTGTAGTCAAAAACTCTCAAAGCTTGGTGATGAGGACATCAATACAATTGTTACACCCACAGCCCCTGCTGCCATACATACTGGACCAATTACTAGAGCTCGTGCACGCCAACTAAATTACCAGGTACTTTCGTTTCTTGGTAATGATTCTAATGTTCATGAGAATATGATGCTGCCTAAATTGGATACATTTGTTTTTCTTACAAATGAAGGGCCTAGCTTGGAGAAGGATGAACATTGGAGCAAGAACAAGCATGGAGATGATGGCATGCGCAAGGAAAACAAGAACGGAGTTACAAGTGATGATTTCAGGACTTTGAAGCCACCATAATGGGTGCATGAAGCCTTGGACGAAATATACAAGATGCCACTTCATAAATTTCGTCCCGAGGCTATTTTAGGTGCTGCGTCACCTTATTATTGGGCCAGGCCCATGTAATTTCGAAATACATAAGTATAGGCTATTTTTAGAGTCCGTATGTGTGGGGAAACAAGAGATAGAGTTGATTTCGGACCCCTCCACCAAGGGCCACGAAATTCCCCCCTCTTCCTCCATATATACAGCCCTTAGGGCATCGTTTAGACTTTGGGTTTTGTTTAGATTAAAAGTTCGCCATAGCTGCAACTTCGCGTACTTCGTTTGTGTTCAACGACCAGACAAAGGCGTCACAGAACCCCACCTTGATCAATAAAGCTTTCATCTTATATTCGCAATATCCAGATTGCAATCTTAGTTTCTTGCTTGTTCTTCGTTTGCTCGCAGGAAACAGACCCTCGTGGTCAGGTTGATCGTGCTCCGGCGTGGTCAATAACCTCTCGGAGTTGGTTTAGCGATTGCTAAGGCGCGACGTCCTCGCACGTTCGTAGTCGGATCGTCAAAGTCGACTTCCACCAAAGCGAAATCCACCATCTCATCGAAAGACGGGACACCTTTGCCTCTATCAGCCTCTTTGCACACAAAAGCATAGCAAACAGATTTGCTGAAATCTAGCTCATCAATATCAGATTTGGTGGCAAATAAACATGCACTTTTCAATTTAATTTCTGAAGCAACACTAGATGGTTTATTATTAGGCTTCATTTGTTGCTCAAATTCTTTTGCCACAATCTGATTTTCACTCTTATTCGTCTCCTGTTTTGCTTTATTAGCTCTATTAGTATCATCTTTCAAAATGGAATCAGGAGTCATAGGAAGCAAAGTAATATTTTTATCCTTATGAACAAGAGTATAGTGATTGTTTCTACCATGGTGTACAGAATTTTTATCAAATTGCCATGGTCTACCAAGTAATAAGGAACATGCTTGCATAGGTACCACATCACAATCAACATAATCAGCATATGTAGAGATACTAAAATGCACACGAACAGTACGTGTTACCTTAACCTTGCCGCTGTTGTTGAACCATTGGATGTAGTAAGGATGTGGATGTGGTCTTGTGGTGAGAGAAAGCTTCTCCACCATCTCCATGCTAGCCAAGTTGTTGCAGCTCCCTCCGTCTATGATGACGCGCACAGAACGTTCCTTCACAACTACCTTGGTATGGAACAAATTGTGCCTCTGATTTTGCTCAGCTTGTGTGACCTGCACACTCAAAACACGTTGAGCAACTAAACATTCATACCTGTCAGCGTCTTCAGGAGCCATGTATTGCGTCTCATGATCAGAATCATCTCCACCATGTTCTTCACGTGTAATAAGAGCCAAAGTCTCCTCATCATAGTCACTAGCGGACTCATATCCACCATCCGCGGTAGCAATCATCACACGCGGAGATTTGCATTCTCTCGCATAATGACCTCCTCCCTTACAACGACGACAAATAATATCACTTGTGTGCCCTGTTGATGCCATGGAAGAAGAAGAACGCTGTGCAGGCCCCGCAGGTGCGCTCTTGGCAGATAATGGTGGTTGTGCCTGTTTTCTTGTATCACGGCTGGAGGTGGCACCGGATGGAGGTGCTGGTGCAGTTGAAGTAGAAGAGGCACGTGGTGTCCATGATGAAGGTCGTCCTGCAGAAAAGTTAGTTCGCCCCAATGCTTGGCGATCCTGCACTTCACGTTCAGCTTTACAAGCAAGATGGAATAAACGAGTGATATTAGTATACTCCTTATAGTCTAGAATGGTCTGAATCTCTCTATTTAATCCACCAAGAAAACGTGCAAGCATAGCTTCATTCTCCTCAACAATACCACATCTAATCATGCCAGTTTGTAATTCCTGATAATATTCTTCTACAGAATTTTTTCCTTGTCTTAAACGCTGCAATTTTTGAAGCAATTCACGTTGATAATATGGTGGAACCCAACGCGTACGCATAGCAGTTTTCAAAGCAGCCCAAGTAGTTGGAATAGGATATAATCTACAATGTTCAGACCACCATACACATGCAAAACTAGTGAAAGCACAAACAGCAGCAGCAACTCGTCTCTCCTCAGGATATTGTAAACATGTAAATCGTTGTTCAGTTTCGAACTCCCAAGTAAGATATATATCAGGAACATATCTACCCTCAAATGGTGGAATATTCAATTTCAGTTTAGGAATATGGACATCATCTCGTACCTGAGGTGGTGGTGCAGGCCTACCATTACGAATATATACCTGAGGTCGACCTGCTGGTGGTGGTGCTGGTGGCTGCTCGTAGATCTGATTTTGATCAACCTCATCCTCATAATCGCCCGCATACTCATCATCCTCCTGGGTACCAGCAGCAGCAGTAGCAGGAGCCAAAGAAACACCAACAGCAGTAGCAGCGGCACCAGAATTTTGTCCTGGCTCAATAGGAACACGCTGTGCTCGTCCATACTGATTCGGAAGGGGGCGTAGTTGTTGTTGTTGCAGAGGTGCGACAGGTGCAGCCGGTGGTGGAAGACGCGCAAGCAGTTCATTAAATCTGTTATCGAGCTTTGTTTCGAACGTCTTCTCAAGGCCAGTGATCTTCTCCATGGCCTCTTCAAAATTGTTCAGCACATCTTGTACCTGTTCAGTCATCATTTGCTGAAACTTATCATGAAGCTCCTTGTTGGATAAGTTCTCCCAGTCAATCTCGTCGGCTTGTGATCCTGGCATGGTTAGCAGCAATAGAAACACACAAGAATATGATCCTACAGACTACTAAGAAGTGGTGGTGGTGTATCACAAATCCGTCAAGCAAATCTCAAATTCTTACCAGTTCTTACCCAGCAGCAGGCGGTGATCGGCAACCGTCGTAGTCAAAAACTCTCAAAGCTTGGATAGAGCGATTACCAGGGAGAGTCAAACACACGACGTAGATGTATGTGGAGCTGGGAAGGCTTATAGTATGGTAGCAAAAAGGGTCAGCAATAATCAATTCAGAGATGCAAAGTTGAATAAATGCTCAACGACGGTACTGTGCTGGTCCTAGGCTAGACTGTGCTAGAGACGCGAGCCTAGAACACCAACAAAATCACGGCGCGGCACGTAAACAAGGGAAAAGCACACTCTGAAATTTTTCTTTTCGCTCTCTTTTTTTTTGCGCTCTTTTTTTTGCGCTGCTTTTTTTTTATTTTTTTTGCGAAAAAGCACTATAATGGCGAGTGTCTCAAAACTCTTCCTAGGTCAAACTGACAGGATGGGCAAGAAATTTTTTTTTTCGAATTTTTTTTTCAACTGCCCGGACCCAAAAACTGGAAACGGGTCAAAAAAAACTTCCTATAATGGCACCTGTCTCAAAACACTCAGAAACACCTAAAAATAGGATAGCCAGAATTTTTTTCGAAAAATGCATTTTCAATTTTTTTTCCGAAACCTACAACGGCAAGGAAACACGAATCGGAATCTAGATGGACCTCGAAAACAAACCTAATAAGCAAGGAACTCGGATTGGTGGTGGATATATGGTGGTGGTATATGGCAGCGGTGGTGGTAGCGGTGGTAGTATATGGATATGGATCGGTGGTGGTATATGGACACGGATTGGTGGTGGTATATGGATATGGATTCGGAGCGGTGGTGGTATGGCAGGGCGATGATGATGGTGCGGCGGCGGCATGACAACTTATGACCAGAACTCGAAACTCTAAAAGACTAGACTCTAAGACCAGCAACTAGACCGACGATGCAACCGCAAATTCAACAAAGCAAAACCCTAAAAAGATTATGCAAAGGCTCAGATTGGTTCGGATATGATGAACTAACCCTAATTTTTTTGTGGCTTTTCGTGGACTGTAGGTATGAAGAACAGACTCGATCTAAACTACGAAAAACTGTAAAATCTCACCGAGCAACCTGGAAATCTGATACCACTTGATAGAGGCAAAGGTGTCCCGTCTTTCGATGAGATGATGGATATCGCTTTGGTGGAAGTCGACTTTGACGATCCGACTACGAACGTGCGAGGACGTCGCGCCTTAGCAATCGCTAAACCAACTCCGAGAGGTTATTGACCACGCCGGAGCACGATCAACCTGACCACGAGGGTCTGTTTCCTGCGAGCAAACGAAGAACAAGCAAGAAACTAAGATTGCAATCTGGATATTGCGAATTTAAGATGAAAGCTTTATTGATCAAGGTGGGGTGCTGTGACGCCTTTGTCTGGTCGTTGAACACAAACGAAGTACGCGAAGTTGCAGCTATGGCGAACTTTTAATCTAAACAAAACCCAAAGTCTAAACGATGCCCTAAGGGCTGTATATATGGAGGAAG
>NC_057806.1:253169205-253184168 GCF_018294505.1 Triticum aestivum | reverse complement strand
GGGGGGAATTTCGTGGCCCTTGGTGGAGGGGTCCGAAATCAACCCTATCTCTTGTTTCCCCACACATACGGACTCTAAAAATAGCCTATACTTATGTATTTCGAAATTACATGGGCCTGGCCCAATAATAAGGTGACGCAGCACCTAAAATAGCCTCGGGACGAAATGTATGAAGTGGCATCTTGTATATTTCGTCCAAGGCTTCATGCACCCATTATGGTGGCTTCAAAGTCCTGAAATCATCACTTGTAACTCCGTTCTTGTTCCCCTTGCGCATGCCATCATCTCCATGCTTGTTCTTGCTCCAATGTTCATCCTTCTCCAAGCTAGGCCCTTCATTTGTAAGCAAAACAAATGTATCCAATTTAGGCAGCATCATATTCTCATGAACATTAGAATCATTACCAAGAAACGAAAGTACCTGGTAATTTAGTTGGCGTGCACGAGCTCTAGTAATTGGTCCAGTATGTATAGCAGCAGGGGCCGTGGGTGTAACAATTGTATTGATGTCCTCATCACTTTTGGAATATTTAAAGAATTAGGAAAATAAGAAACTACCAAGAAGGTGACCCTGGTGAGCATAAGACACCAGGGCGCGTCCAGGTGGGTTGTGCCCACCTCGGGTACCTTCCAGACTTCATTTTTCTTCTGTTTGCTTGTTTCCCAAGATAAAAAATCTTTATATACCCCCCAAACCTATTAACCACCGTATCACAAAGAAATCTCATGTTTTCTTTTCCTTGCTGTTTTTTGATAGATCCCATCTACCATGGCCACTTCAAGCTCCTCCAAGGACAAGTTCTTCGAGAACGTCATCAACCCGTATTTGCAGGAAGTCATGCAGCACCCTCAGGCTATCCAGATGCATGAGGGGTGCTGCACATCTGCGATGTGCAAGGTCCCAAAGGGACGGGAACCGTGGAGGCCAGGCTTGAAGCCATGGAGCAGGAGGTCTTCCGGTGCAAGGGGATGGTGGAACATGGACTCAATGCTAATCACCTCATGATCGCGGACTACACCCGTGATCTCAAGGTGGATGGAAAGTCCATGAAGGACATCATCTTCACCTTCAACGAGCAAATCAACTTCCTCCAAAGCCATATCTATGATCTCCAAAACCAAGTATTTGAATATGAGACGAGGTTTAAAGGTATGAGTTTGGCTGCCAGTTGCAGGACCCGTGAGACTCATTACTCCTCTTATGATGGCGAGCCTCTGCCATGGAAACCCGAGGATAAGATCGCTACTTCATCACCCCCACCTCCTTCTTCATCACCAAAAGAAAATTTACTATCAGGTATGGGCACTCCCTTGGCTCGTGCCAAGCTTGGGGGAGGTGCCCCGGTACCGTATCACCTCCACTATCTTTTGCTTTTACTTATCTTAGTTCCATCTATAGTTATCCTTTTATTTAGATGAGTAAAAGTTTAGTTCGATCCTTTATTTTTGAGAGTTTGCTTAGTGATCTATCCTTGTAATCGTGTGCCAGATATATAATCATATGCTAATCTTATGGTAAGTAATGACATCAGATAAGGGAGAGTATAAGTAGAAAATTTTATTGGAGATTTACAAACATTGCATTGTTCGATGACGCAATTCATGAAAGAATTAATAAGGGAAGAGAAGATTCACATGCAAATATACTATCCTGGACATCTTTTGTGATTGTGAGCCCCCATCAAATTATTATATGCCAAAATTGTTGACGTTGGACAAGGAAGACAACATAATGATTTATGTTTGTTTATATTCACATAGAAGTTATATTATCATAGATCCTTCAACATGTGGTGCTTTCCCCGTATCTTTGCTAGCCAAAAATTCTGCACTAAGTAGAGATACTACTTGTGCATCCAAAAACCCTTAGACCCAAATCTTGTTTTGAGAGTCCACCATACATACCTATGGATTGAGTAAGATCCTTCAAGTAAGTTGTCATCGGTGCAATCGGGCAATAAAAATTGCTTCTAAAAGTGCTAGATCATTTTGTGTAAGAGAAAATTGAGTGTTGTACGAACTTGTGATGGCAAAGAATAAAAGTGACAGACTGCATAATAAAGGTTGCTATCATAAAGGGCAATATAACGTGATGTTCATTTTCACTAAGAGATTGAGCATACAAACAAATAAGCGCATGGCAACCTCTGCTTCCCTCTGCGAAGGGGCTATCTTTTACTTTTATGTATTTACTTTTATGCAAGAGTCAATGTATTTCTCTGTATTCCTTTTTATTTTCTCTTTTGGCAAGCATCATGTGGTGAGGAAACATCTAGGCACATATATTGATGAGGACATCAATACAATTGTTACACCCACAACCCCTGCTGCTATACATACTGGACCAATTACTAGAGCTCGTGCACGCCAACTAAATTACCAGGTACTTTCGTTTCTTGGTAATGATTCTAATGTTCATGAGAATATGATGCTTCCTAAATTGGATACATTTGTTTTGCTTACAAATGAAGGGCCTAGCTTGGAGAAGGATGAACATTGGAGCAAGAACAAGCATGGAGATGATGGCGTGCGCAAGGGGAGCAAGAACGGAGTTACAAGTGATGATTTCAGGACTTTGAAGCCACCATAATGGGTGCATGAAGCCTTGGACGAAATATACAAGATGCCACTTCCTAAATTTCGAACAAGATCACAAGCCGACGAGATTGACTGGGAGAATTTATCGAACAAGGAGCTTCATGATAAGTTTCAGCAAATGATGACTGAACAGGTGCAAGATGTGCTGAACAATTTTGAAGAGGCCATGGAGAAGATCACTGGCCTTGAGAAGACGTTCGAAACAAAGCTCGATAACAGATTTAATGAATTGCTCGCGCGTCTTCCACCACCACCACCCGCTGCACCTAACGCACCTCTCCAACAACAACAACAACGACTACCTCCACGTCGCGAAATAGACCTTCGCCGAGCGAGCCGTGTTCCTCTTGCGTTTGGCCAAACTGTTGGTGCTGCTGTTGATACTTCTGTGGCTCCTGCTACTGTTGTTGCTGGTACCCAGGAGGATGATGAGTATGCGGGCGATTATGAGGATGAGGTTGATCAAAATCAGATCTACGAGCAGCCACCAGCACCACCACCAGCAGGTCGACCTCAAGTATATATTCGTAATGGTAGGCCTGCACCACCACCTCAGGTACGCGATGATGTCCATATTCCTAAACTGAAATTGAATATTCCACCATTTGAGGGTAGATATGTTCCTGATATATATCTTACTTGGGAGTTAGAAACTGAACAACGATTTACATGTTTACAATATCCTGAGGAGAGACGAGTTGCTGCTGCTGTTTGTGCTTTCACTAGTTTTGCATGTGTATGGTGGTTAGAACATTGTAGATTATATCCTATTCCAACTACTTGGGCTGCTTTGAAAACTGCTATGCGTACGCGTTGGGTTCCACCATATTATCAACGTGAATTGCTTCAAAAATTGCAGCGTTTAAGACAAGGAAAAAATTCTGTAGAAGAATATTATCAGGAATTACAAACTAGCATGATTAGATGTGGTATTGTTGAGGAGAATGAAGCTATGCTTGCACGTTTTCTGGGTGGATTAAATAGAGAGATTCAGACCATTCTCGACTATAAGGAGTATACTAATATCACTCGTTTATTCCATCTTGCTTGTAAAGCTGAACGTGAAGTGCAGGATCGACAAGCATTGGCGCGAACTAACTTTTCTGCAGGCCGACCTTCATCATGGACACCACGTGCATTTTCTACTTCAACTACACCAGCACCTCCATCAGGTGCCACCTCCAGCCGTGATACAAGAAAACAGGCACAACCACCATTATCTGCCAAGAGCGCACCTGCGGGGCCTACACAGCGTTCTTCTTCTTCCATGGCATCAACAGGGCACACAAGTGATATTATTTGTTGTCGTTGTAAGGGAGGAGGTCATTATGCGAGAGAATGCAAATCTCCGCGTGTGATGATTGCTACCGCGGATGGTGGATATGAGTCCGCTAGTGACTATGATGAGGAGACTTTGGCTCTTATTACACGTGAAGAACATGGTGCAGATGATTCTGATCATGAGACGCAATACATGGCTCCTGAAGACGCTGACAGGTATGAATGTTTAGTTGCTCAACGTGTTTTGAGTGTGCAGGTCACACAAGCTGAGCAAAATCAGAGGCACAATTTGTTCCATACCAAGGGAGTTGTGAAGGAACGTTCTGTGCGCGTCATCATAGACGGAGGGAGCTGCAACAACTTGGCTAGCATGGAGATGGTGGAGAAGCTTTCTCTCACCACAAGACCACATCCACATCCTTACTACATCCAATGGTTCAACAACAGCGGCAAGGTTAAGGTAACACGTACTGTTCGTGTGCATTTTAGTATCTCTACATATGCTGATTATGTTGATTGTGATGTGGTACCTATGCAAGCATGTTCCTTATTACTTGGTAGACCATGGCAATTTGATAAAAATTCTGTACACCATGGTAGAAACAATCAATATACTCTTGTTCATAAGGATAAAAATATTACTTTGCTTCCTATGACTCCTGATTCCATTTTGAAAGATGATATTAATAGAGCTAATAAAGCAAAACAGGAGACGAATAAGAGTGAAAATCAGACTGTGGCAAAAGAATTTGAGCAACAAATGAAGCCTAATAATAAACCATCTAGTGTTGCTTCTGAAATTAAATTGAAAAGTGCATGTTTATTTGCCACCAAATCTGATATTGATGAGCTAGATTTCAGCAAATCTGTTTGCTATGCTTTTGTGTGCAAAGAGGCATTATTTTCATTCGAGGACGTGCCTTCCTCTTTGCCTCCTGCTGTCACTAACATTTTGCAGGAGTTCGCTGACGTCTTTCCACAAGACGTGCCACCGGGATTACCGCCTATTCGAGGGATTGAGCATCAAATTTACTTAATTCCCGGTGCTTCACTGCCAAACCGTGCACCATACCGTACCAATCCAGAGGAGACAAAGGAGATTATGCGTCAAGTACAAGAGCTTCTCGACAAAGGTTATATACGCGAATCCCTTAGTCCTTGTGCTGTTCCTATTATTCTAGTGCCGAAAAAGGATGGTACATCACGTATGTGTGTTGATTGTAGAGGCATTAATAATATTACTATTCGTTATCGTCATCCTATTCCTAGGCTAGATGATATGCTTGATGAATTGAGTGGCTCTACAATATTCTCCAAAGTTGATTTACGTAGTGGATACCATCAAATTCGCATGAAATTGGGAGATGAATGGAAAACAGCATTCAAAACTAAGTTTGGATTATATGAGTGGTTAGTCATGCCTTTTGGGTTAACTAATGCACCTAGTACTTTCATGAGATTAATGAACGAAGTTTTACGTGCTTTCATTGGACGATTTGTGGTAGTTTACTTTGATGACATATTGATTTATAGCAGATCTTTGGAAGAACATTTGGAACATTTACGTGCTGTTTTTATTGCTCTACGTGATGCACGTTTGTTTGGTAACCTTGGGAAGTGCACCTTTTGCACCGACCGAGTATCTTTTCTTGGCTATGTTGTTACTCCACAGGGAATTGAAGTTGATAAAGCCAAGATTGAAGCTATTGAGAGTTGGCCGCAACCCAAAACGGTCACACAAGTGAGGAGTTTTCTTGGCCTCGCTGGATTCTATAGGCGTTTTGTGAGAGATTTCAGCACCATTGCTGCACCTCTCAATGAGCTTACAAAGAAAGATTTGCCTTTTCTTTGGGGTACCGCACAGGAAGAAGCCTTCACGGTATTGAAAGATAAGTTGACACATGCTCCTTTACTCCAACTTCCTGATTTTAATAAGACTTTTGAGCTTGAATGTGATGCTAGTGGAATTGGATTAGGAGGTGTGTTATTACAAGATGGCAAACCTGTTGCATACTTTTCTGAAAAATTGAGTGGGCCTAGTCTGAATTATTCTACTTATGATAAAGAATTATATGCTCTTGTTCGGACTTTAGAAACATGGCAACATTATTTATGGCCCAAAAAATTTGTTATACATTCTGATCATGAATCTTTGAAACATATTAAAAGTCAAGCTAAACTGAATCGTAGACATGCTAAATGGGTTGAATTCATTGAGACTTTCCCTTATGTCATTAAACACAAGAAGGGAAAAGAAAATGTTATTGCTGATGCATTGTCTCGTCGCTATACTATGCTTTCACAACTTGACTTCAAAATATTTGGTTTGGAGACCATCAAAGATCAATATGTGCATGATGCTGATTTTAAAGATGTAATGCAGAATTGTAAAGAAGGAAGAATGTGGAACAAGTTTGTTGTTAACGATGGATTTGTGTTTCCTGCTAACAAGCTATGCATTCCAGCTAGCTCCGTTCGTCTTTTGTTGTTGCAGGAGGCGCATGGAGGAGGATTAATGGGACACTTTGGCGTGAAGAAGACGGAGGACGTACTTGCTACACATTTCTTTTGGCCAAAGATGAGACGGGATGTTGAGCGTTTTATTGCTCGCTGCACTACATGTCAAAAAGCTAAGTCACGACTCAATCCTCATGGTTTATATATGCCTTTGCCTGTACCTAGTGTTCCTTGGGAGGATATATCTATGGACTTTGTTTTAGGTTTACCTCGAACAAAGAAGGGGAGGGATAGCATATTTGTTGTCGTGGATAGATTCTCGAAAATGGCACACTTTATACCATGTCATAAAAGCGATGATGCTGTTAATGTTGCTGATTTGTTCTTTCGTGAAATTATTCGTTTGCATGGTGTGCCAAATACTATTGTTTCAGATCATGATACTAAATTTCTTAGCCACTTTTGGAGATGTTTATGGGCTAAGTTGGGGACTAAACTGCTTTTTAGTACTACTTGTCACCCCCAAACTGATGGACAAACTGAAGTAGTCAATAGAACATTGTCTACTATGCTTAGGGCTGTTTTGAAGAATAATAAGAAAATGTGGGAGGAATGCTTGCCTCATATTGAATTTGCTTATAATCGTTCATTGCATTCTACTACTAAGATGTGCCCTTTTGAAGTTGTGTATGGTTTCCTACCTCGTGCACCTATTGATTTGTTGCCTCTTCCATCTTCGGAGAAGGTTAATTTTGATGCTAAACAACGTGCTGAATTGATTTTAAAAATGCATGAGTTAACTAAGGAAAACATTGAGCGCATGAATGCTAAATATGAACTTGCTGGAGATAAGGGTAGAAAACATGTTGTGTTTGCACCTGGAGATCTTGTTTGGTTACATTTGCGTAAGGATAGATTTCCTGATTTGCGCAAATCAAAGTTAATGCCACGTGCTGATGGTCCCTTTAAGGTGTTAGAGAAAATAAATGATAATGCATATAAACTTGAGCTGCCTGCAGATTTTGGGGTTAGTCCCACTTTTAACATTGCAGATTTGAAGCCTTATTTGGGTGAGGAAGATGAACTTCCGTCGAGGACGACTTCATTTCAAGAAGGGGAGGATGATGAGGACATCAATACAATTGTTACACCCACAGCCCCTGCTGCTATACATACTGGACCAATTACTAGAGCTCGTGCACGCCAACTAAATTACCAGCTTGGAGAAGGATGAACATTGGAGCAAGAACAAGCATGGAGATGATGGCATGCGCAAGGGGAACAAGAACGGAGTTACAAGTGATGATTTCAGGACTTTGAAGCCACCATAATGGGTGCATGAAGCCTTGGACGAAATATACAAGATGCCACTTCATAAATTTCGTCCCGAGGCTATTTTAGGTGCTGCGTCACCTTATTATTGGGCCAGGCCCATGTAATTTCGAAATACATAAGTATAGGCTATTTTTAGAGTCCGTATGTGTGGGGAAACAAGAGATAGGGTTGATTTCGGACCCCTCCACCAAGGGCCACGAAATTCCCCCCTCTTCCTCCATATATACAGCCCTTAGGGCATCGTTTAGACTTTGGGTTTTGTTTAGATTAAAAGTTCGCCATAGCTGCAACTTCGCGTACTTCGTTTGTGTTCAACGACCAGACAAAGGCGTCACAGAACCCCATCTTGATCAATAAAGCTTTCATCTTATATTCGCAATATCCAGATTGCAATCTTAGTTTCTTGCTTGTTCTTCGTTTGCTCGCAGGAAACAGACCCTCGTGGTCAGGTTGATCGTGCTCCGGCGTGGTCAATAACCTCTCGGAGTTGGTTTAGCGATTGCTAAGGCGCGACGTCCTCGCACGTTCGTAGTCGGATCGTCAAAGTCGACTTCCACCAAAGCGAAATCCACCATCTCATCGAAAGACGGGACACCTTTGCCTCTATCATATATCTAGTTGAATATGGGTTGCATGAGTTATTATTGTTGACATCACCCTTGAGGTGAATACGTTGGGAGGCGAAACTATAAGCCCCTATCTTTCTATGTGTCTTGTTGAAACGTTTTGCTCATGTGTATGCGGCGAGTCTTAGCAATCATAGAGGACTATATGATGGTTGAGTATGTGGACTTGCCAAAAAGGCTTCGATGCGTGACCCTTCCTGAAAAGATGATGAATTGTAGTTGCAAAGTTGATTGAGAACTTAGTTTGTTGATTTCCAATAGAGTTTATGCTTTATACTTCGATGTTGTGACTAATTGTTACTTATTCATAAGAAGTCTATGATAAAGTTTTATGTTAAAGTTTATTGTTGTTATAATAATATACATGATGTTTCTATGTCCGTATTTTGTTTTTATCGACACCTCTCTCTCTCTCTCTCTCTCTCTAAGCATGAGGACATGTTTTTCGATTTTGTTTTCGCTTGAGGACAAGCGAGGTCTAAGCTTGGGGGAGTTGATATGTCCATTTTGCATCATGTTTTCGTACTAATATTTATATTGTTTTTATGTATAATAATGCTTTTTGGAGTAATTCTAATGCCTTTTCTCTCATAATATGCAAGGTTCTAGACGTGAAAAAGCTACGTCAGACAACCTATTCTGCACAACTCCAAATGAGATGAAACTTTACGGGGAATTTTATGGAATATATAAGAAATATTGGAGCCAATAAGTACTGATAGAGGCGAGGGTGTCCCGATCTTTCGATGAGATGATAACTATCGATTTGGTGGAGACGACTTTGACGATCCGACTACAAACGTGCACGACGTTGCGCCTTAGCAATCGCTAAACCAATCTCCTGAGGTTACTGACGATGCCGGAAGCACGGTCAGCCTGACCACGAAGGTCTATTCCTGCAAGCAATCGAAGAACGAGCAAGAATATGATAAAGCAATCTGAATATTGCAAATATATATGAAGTATTGATAATGGTGGGGATCCGTAAGCGGTCTTGGTCTGGTCGTTGGACACAAACGAAGTACACGAAGTTGCAACGGCTAACTTTTAACTAAACAAATCCCAAGGAAAAGCTACTAGATGGATCTACTTATATAGGAGCAAGGGGTGGCGGCCAAGGAGGTGGGAGGACGTCCCAAGGCAGCCTAAAACTAAATCTAGGTCGTACAAGGCCAATGGGCCCAAGTGGAGGTGATGTAACACCTTTGGACTTGTAGTTTGACTCGGATTCTGCTGCAGCATCAGATTATTTCGTCCACAACTCAACGCTCCGGACAAATTTGAAGGTGATTCCAATTGGGTTGGAAAGTACACGAAATCTAGTTTCCAACAAAAAAAGAATCACCCAATTCAGAGTCCGTATGAAAAACTTGCGTGCGTTTTGAGTCAGGTATGTCTTTGCAGTCCGAATCTGAATCCAGAACGTGAGAGACTTGGACTCTATCTTCTCTTGGGCCAAAAATGACGTGAGAGAACTTTTTGGACAGCAAATAAACATCTCTTTCTTCCTTATCTTCATATGTGGATTGTACAAATGTCCCATACACCTGCAATTAGACAAAACACAAAAGTGTATGAAGTATTTTTGTTCTGGATAACATAAATAGATTATTGAATAGTTTGCACTAGAAATCACCTGACAAATATGCATATATGCAATATTTTTGGTCATATCCAAGGTAGTCATGTCCTCATCATCCTCCCCTTCTTGAAAATAAAGCCGTCCTCGGCGTTGCTTAATCTGAAATGTGGCTAACAAAAGAGACAAGGTGTACATGTTGTATATGTATATGTCATCCATTTTTACTTCCCTTGATTTTTGCATATATGACACATGAATAGATGAGTAACTTGCATAGTTCATAAAATCTAAACCAAAAAATTAGCACAAGAACTAGAAGGCATGAAAATATTGCAACTCAGTTTGCACATATAAGTGAAGCTCTTATTCATTTCAAAAGATTGACAATGTTCATCATTAAACCATCCCAACATTGGTGAATAAACCTTACTTGCATCAAATTTACATGCTACAACATGCTTAAATAAGCAAACATGCAATAAGTCATTCAACACAGAATCATCACCAAGATTAGAGGTCATATCAAAATGATTAAACATTGGTTCTTTTGCATCAATAGTTAATTCAATGGGTGCACTCAAAATTGTTGGTATTTCAGTTGTTTGATCACATGGCAAAGTCAAATTATCAACGTAGTCCTCTAAAATAGGTGGTGTGATCAAAGTAGTGGGTAGCTCATCAGATGGTGCATTCAAATTGACAAGGCATTCATCATTCTCATGTAGAGATGGAAGATCAGTACCTTTGTCATTACCTCTTATGATCAACTCAGATGATGTAGCCACTCTCAGGAGCGATGTGTCACATGGTGGAGGTGATGTAGTCCTGACAACAACGGATGTGGTTGTCATAGTATGCCTAGTAGTTGAAGGAACAATCATATCAACTCTTGGAATGTGCACCGTGCGCTTGTTCTCCTCGTGGCCAACACGTCGTTTTATTTCCTGTTCAGCTTTGCAAGCAAGATGAAACAAATGGTCCATAGGATAACACTCTTCATGAATTAGTATCTCTTGAATATCACGGTTTAATCCTCCCCAAAATCTATCCATAAAATCATCTTCACTTTCTTCTAAAGAGGAATGCAACACGGTAGTTTGTAAATCATCATAATATTTTGTTACAGTTTCACTACCTTGTTTTAAGTGTTGCAACTTCTTAATCATGTCACGAGTATAATAAGCAGGGACGAAAGTATGTCGCATGGCAAGTTTCAAATCATCCCAAGTAGTAGGTATATAATCAGGGTGTAACCGACAATATTCACTCCACCAAACCAAAGCATAACCAATGAAAGAACCAACCGCAACCTTAACCTTTTTATGTTCATTGAAATTATGGGAAGCAAATATATTTTTTATGTCAAACTCCCATTCAATATATAAAGCAGGTTTAAAACGGCCATTAAATGGTGGTATAGATACATTAACCTGATCATGTGCATTTGGATGTTTGTGCACCTCTCGTGACGGTTGTGGTATTTGCAAAGGTGGTGGCACGTCTCCCGCGATCGACAAAGCCCATGAATTGACTCTGGATCCTGTCATGATTAGTAGAACAAGAAACAAAACCCAAAAATAATGTTCCTATAACTACTAGGATGTGGTGGTAAAACGCTCACGGTAAAGCAAATATCAATGTCTTACAAGTTCTTACCATGCAGCAGGCGGTGATCGGCAACCAGCGGTGTCAAGTAACTCCGAATATTGAGTAAAGCGATTGTCAGGGGAGCGTACGTATACACGGTGTAGAAATATGTGGAGCTGGGTTGGCTATATATGGTAGCAAAAGATTAGCAATAATCAATTCAAAGATGCAATGTTGAATAAACGCTCAACGACGGTACTGTGCTGGTCATAGGCTAGACCGGACTAGAGACGCGAGCCTAGAACACTAATGAGGTCACGGCGTAGCACAACTAGCATCTATGAAGGATACTAAGTAGCTCTTGACAGCAAGATATAAGTGAAGATCACAACGGCAGTGAAGATAATGATGAAAAACAACTGCCAAGCAGGATATACAACAACTCCCTCTCCAACTTTCCTCTTGAAAAGTTTGAGACAATTTTCTGATAAATTCTTTCAAAGAATGCTACTAACTCAAGCTTTCCAATGCAAAAAGAATCACTCAATTCCGAGTTGATATGAGGAGTCAAAGAATTCTAAAACTGGCCTGAAAAATTGGAACAAGTTGTGTTCACGAACTTCGGAGGGCAAAAAGACCTATTTAGAAGCCGATTTTGAGGTGTCAAATATTGAACTAGCTTCTGCAACTATTTAGATGCGGCTCGTCGCTATCTTCAATTTGAGTACTCACGGAGCCAAAACTGACTTCGTATGAGGAAGATACACCTGTTTTACTGAACAGTGCGCAAAACAGATTCCAATCCGAATTCAGGTACGAGATTGATTCTAGATAGATCCAATTTTTTTTTCTTCTCTCTTTTTTCTCTCACACCTTTTTTTTCTTTTTCTTCTCCCTCTTTTTCTTTTTTTTTTCCTGTTTTCTCTCTCTTTTTTTCTTTATCTTCTTATTCTCCCTCTTTCCAAGACAAACTAGATAAGATGCAGATTCGATCAGACGAAGATGTGAGTGACCTCAACTATGATTATGACAATAAACAGTGCGTAGCACATGGTGGAAATTGGTGGATGGGATGGTGGACAGCGGATGGGATAATGATGCAGCGGCTGCGTGACTAATGTGAACAGAACTCGAAACTCTAAAGGAACTAGACACTAAGACCAGCAACTCGACACGGCGATGCAACCGATAATTCAATAATGCAAACAATGAAAAGAAAATTGCAAAGGCTAAGTCTGGCTAGGACAAAGGATGAATAGATCTAACTTTTGTTTTGTGGCTTTTTCTTGGACAATAGGTAAGAAAATAAATCTAATCTAGGAAAAACTGGAAATTCTCACCGAGCAACCTGAAAACTGATACCACTTGATAGAGGCGAGGGTGTCCCGATCTTTCGATGAGATGATAACTATCGATTTGGTGGAGACGACTTTGACGATCCGACTACAAACGTGCACGACGTTGCGCCTTAGCAATCGCTAAACCAATCTCCTGAGGTTACTGACGATGCCGGAAGCACGGTCAGCCTGACCACGAAGGTCTATTCCTGCAAGCAATCGAAGAATGAGCAAGAATATGATAAAGCAATCTGAATATTGCAAATATTTATGAAGTATTGATAATGGTGGGGATCCGTAAGCGGTCTTGGTCTGGTCGTTGGACACAAACGAAGTACACGAAGTTGCAACGGCTAACTTTTAACTAAACAAGTCCCAAGGAAAAGCTACTAGATGGATCTACTTATATAGGAGCAAGGGGTGGCGGCCAAAGAGGTGGGAGGACGTCCCAAGGCAGCCTAAAACTAAATCTAGGTCGTACAAGGCCAATGGGCCCAAGTGGAGGTGATGTAACACCTTTGGACTTGTAGTTTGACTCGGATTCTGCTGCAGCATCAGATTGTTTCGTCCACAACTCAACGCTCCAGACAAATTTGAAGGTGATTCCAATTGGGTTGGAAAGTACACGAAATCTAGTTTCCAACAAAAAAAGAATCACCCAATTCGGAGTCCGTATGAAAAACTTGTGTGCGTTTTGAGTCAGGTATGTCTGTGCAGTCCGAATCTGAATCCAGAACGTGAGAGACTTGGACTCTATCTTCTCTTGGGCCAAAAATGACGTGAGAGAACTTTTTGGACAGCAAATAAACATCTCTTTCTTCCTTATCTTCATATGTGGATTGTACAAATGTCCCATACACCTGCAATTAGACAAAACACAAAAGTGTATGAAGTATTTTTGTTCTGGATAACATAAATAGATTATTGAATAGTTTGCACTAGAAATCACCTGACAAATATGCATATATGCAATATTTTTGGTCATATCCAAGGTAGTCATGTCCTCATCAAGTACCAGAGGGGGCCCACCAGGTGGGCACAACCCACCTGGGCGCGCCAGGGAGCCCATGCGCGCCCTGGTGGGTTGTGCCCTCCTCGGCCCACCTCCAGTGCCCCTCTTCTAGTATATAAATCATTTTGACCTAGAAAAATAAGGACATGACTTTTGTGACGAAGCATCGCCGTCTCGAGGTGGAACTTGGGCAGGAGAACTTTTGCCCTCCGGTGGAGCGATTCCGCTAGGGGAACTTCCCTCCCGGAGGGGGTATCATCGTCATCATCATCACCAACAACTCTCCCATCTTGGGGAGGGCAATATCCATCAACATCTTCAACGCACCATCTCCTCTCAAACCCTAGTTCATCTCTTGTGTTCAATCTTTGTACCGGAACTATAGATTGGTACTCGTGGGTGACTAGTAGTGTTGATTACATCTTGTAGTTGATTACTATATGGTTTATTTCGTGGAAGATTATATGTTCAGATCCAATATGCTATTTAATACCCCTCTGATGTTGAGCATGATTATCATTTATGAGTAGTTAATTTTATCCTTGAGGTCACAGGAGAAATCTTGTTGCAAGTAATCATGTGAACTTGGTATGTGTTCGATAATTTGATGGTATGTATGTTGTGATTCCCTACACTACAAAAAAAGAAACATCCATGACATTTTGGGCCGAACGTAATTTTTTTCTGTCATGCTTATGACACTTCTATGACGATAATTGTGACAAAACCCGGTATCATCATAGATGTGGTGGGCTCCTACTTCTATGACAAAAAATCATGAAAGAAAATGGGATTTTCGTCCTGGGCGGGTCGGAGACGCAGCTGCATGGCATTGTTTGGGCCGTCCATGAAGAAAAAACCATGGTAGAAGCGAGGGCAAGGAGAATATCAGGGAGTTCTAGGTTACGGTGGGTGGTCGGGGGCTGAGCGATGTGCGTTTCTCTCATAGACGTACGCGCGTGGTTGCGAGGCGTTGGGCTCTAACTGAACCCAAGTGAGGCATTCGCCTATTGAACCTGAGTGATTGCATTGCAGGCTTTGCATTACTGAACCCGAGCGATCGATCGATCTGGCTGTTAACTGAACCCGATCGAGTGATTCCTTTGGTACTGCTGCTAACTGAAGCCGATCGAACCTGCTACTTCTTA
>NC_057806.1:253133900-253168915 GCF_018294505.1 Triticum aestivum | reverse complement strand
CGATCGAGCCGGTTGGGGGTGGATGAACAGGACCCCATGGAGGGCTGGATGAACAGGACCCCGTGGAGGGCTTGTTGAACAGTACCCGGTGGAGGGCTAGATGAACAGTAGCCCGTGGAGGGGTTGTTGAACAGGACCCCATGGAGAGGGCTAGTTGAACAGTAGCCGGTGGAGGAGCGGTGGAGGCTGGGTGAACAGGAGCCCGTGGATGAACAGTGGCTGGTGGAGGCAGGAGGGGAGACGCCGTGGATGAACAGTCGCAAGTGAAGGCTGGAGGAGGTCGACGGTGGATGAACAGTAGCCCGTGGAGGCTAGAGGAGGTCGACGATGGAGATGAACAGTAGTCCATGGAGTCCCATTTTGTGGTACGCTACACCCCTCCCGATCAACATGACACCCATTTCGACCGTAGCGCTCCAAGACAAGTCTGTTTCCTCCGTTTTGTGGTACACCACACCCCTCCTAATCAACATGACCTCGTTTCGACCATAGGCACTCGACCACAAGTTGGTTTCCTCCGTTTTGCGGTATGCCAGACCCCTCCTGATGAACAGGATCCCGTTACGACTGTGGCCGGTCGAACAGAAGGCCGTTTCCTCCGTTGAACACAACGACGCAGTTTCTCCGTTCCGACCCAGCTGGTTGGCTGCTGATGAATAGGACGCCATCGCCACCTCTCCATGTACACGAGCCCTGGCCGTACGTATGTGCGAGTAGGCATTCGAGACCCCGCCCGTATGTATGTACGTGGCCCTATTTACTTTCTTGCACCCTGGTTGTACATACGCGTACATGTTACGTGCGCGCCTCTACTACGACACGTGCCCTTCCTTACTCAGCCATGATTCATCGCTGCAGCCTGCAGACAGACCGATCGACCAGTATGTACATACACGTTCACGACGAAAATGACAATGCTACGTACGCTTCGATCAGGTGGGTCCCAACTGTCAGGCACTTCCTTGCGTGCGAAGATGTAGCTGGTGGGTCCCAGCAGTTAGGGGGAAAGATTTTTTCACGAAATACGGTGGCCTGTCCGGTGGGTCCCTGCTGTCAGGTGGAGGAATCATTATTTTGCGCGTAATAAGGATGCACTTCCTTGCTGCGGCCGTGGACACAGCTATCAGCCTCTCCACATACAGTACTCTTCCGATGGAAGTCGTTCCTTGACCACATTGACCACGCCGCACCGGAAGCACTAAGGCGGTGAATGACGGTGAGGCCTAGGAAGGGGACGTCGCGGAGCTGGGGAAGATGCGGTAGTGGATGCCCATGCGGAGAGGAGTACGAGGGTTCACTGGTACGGTTGTGGTGTGAGGCGGTCGTCGCCGTAGAATAACAGGGGGTGTGGGTGAGTAGAGGGATGGCCTGACTAGCGGTGGGAGTACGAGGGGCGGTGAGGCCTCCGTAGCAGCACAGCCGGCCACGGGAGGCAGGAGTAGGCGGCACAACTAGCGCTGGTTTGGGCGGCTGGAGAAAGAGGGCCAGAGGTTGAAGAAGCACTACGGTCGTTGGATGGACATTGTACGGTCACTGGAGCTAGAATCATTCATATTGACTAAGATGACAAAGCCCTCCATCCGCGTCAACTTAGTAGGCCCACAAGTCAGCCTCCCACTATGGAGGGTCCCAGCTTATAGGGGGAGTATTCATTTTTTTGTGCGTAATAAGGAGGCACTTCCTTGTGTGCGAAGATATAGCTGGTGGGTCCGAGCTGTCAGCAGGGGGAACATTTTTTTCGAAATACAGAGGCCCTTCCGGTGGGTCCCAGCTATCATGTGGAGGAATCATTATTTTGCGTGTAATGAGGCATTTCCTTGTGTGCGGCTATGTACCCAGCTGTCAGCCTCTCCACGTATAGTCCACTTCTGATGGATGTCGTTCGTTGACCATGTTGACCATGCCGTGCCGAGAGCACCAGGGCGGTGGACGATGGTGAGGCCTAGGAAGGGAATGACACGGAAGCAGGGAATACATGTCAGTGGTTGCCCACGCGGTGGGGAGTACGAGGGTTGACGGGTTCGACTACCATCGCCGGAAAATAACATGAGGTATGGGTGCGTAGAGGGACAGCCAGGCCAAGGATGCGAGTATGGTGGGGCCGTGAGGCCTGCCCGACAGCACAGCCGGACACGGGAGGCGGGAGCAGGCACTTCCGCCGGCGCTGGTATGGGCGGCTGGAGCAGGAAGATTAGAGACTGAAGAAGCACGATTGCTGTTAGATTGACATCTAACGGTCTGACGCTGGTAGAGTCGATTGTTGACTTTATTTTTTGAGAAACCTTGTGTATGCATGAACTTAGTAGGCGCACAAGTCAGCCTCTAAATCTGTGGCACACAACATAGAGCCAATTTGCTATTTTTTTAATAATTTGCAGCCCATTTGCTAATTTTTAAGGAATTTATTACAACCAATTTTCTGCCCGGGACTATGGTAAAAAAGTTCAACTTATTTTGCATATTTGATAGAGGTGAAGGTGTCCCGATGTTTCAATGAGATGGTGGCAATCGTTTCTGTGGGAGTCGACCTTGACGATCCGACTACGAACGTGCGATACGTCGCGCCTTAGCAATCGATAAACCAACTTCCGAGGGGTTATTGACCACACCGGAGCACGATCAACCTGACCACGAGGGTCTGTTTCCTGCGAGCAAACGAAGAACAAGCAAGAAACTGAGATTGCGATCTGGATATTGCGAATATAAGTTGAAAGCTTTATTAATCAAGGTGGGGTTCTGTGACGTCTTGGTCTGGTCGTTGGACACAAACGAAGTACGCGAAGTTGCAGCTATGGCGAACTTTTAATCTAGACAAAACCCAAAGTCTAAACGACGCCCTAAGGGCTGTATATATGGAGGAAGAGGGGGGGAATTTCGTGTCCCTTGGAGGAGGGGTCCGAAACCAACCCTAACTCTTGTTTCCCCACACATACGAACTTTAAAAACAGCCTATACTTAAGTATTTCGAAAATAAATGGGCCTGGCCCAATAATAAGGTGACGCAGCACCTAAAATAGCCTCTGGACGAAATTTATGAAGTGCCATCTTGTATATCTCTTCCAAGGCTTCATGCACTCCTTATGGTGGATTCAAAGTCCCGAAATCATCACTTGTAACTCCGTTCTTGATTCCCTTGCACATGCCATCATCTCCATGCTTGATCTTGCTCCAAGGTTCATCTTTCTTGTCCAAGCTAGGCCCTTCATTTGTAAGCAAAACAAATGTATCCAATTTAGGCAGCATCATATTCTCTTGAACATTAGAATCATTACCAAGAAACGAAAGTACCTGATAATTCAATTGGCGTGCGCGAGCTCTAGTAATTGGTCCAGTATGTATAGCAGCAGGGGCTGTGGGTGTAACAATGGTATTGATGTCCTCATCATCCTCCCCTTCTTGAAATGAAGTCGTCCTCGATGAAAGTTCATCGTCCTCAGCCAAATAAGGCTTCAAATCTGCAATGTTAAAAGTGGGACTAACCCCAAAATCTGCAGGCAGCTCAAGTTTATATGCATTATCATTTATTTTCTCTAACACCTTAAAAGGACCATGTGGCATTAGCTTTGATTTGCGCAAATTAGGAAATCTATCCTTACGCAAATGTAACCAAACAAGATCTCCAGGTGCAAACACAACATGATAGAGGCAAAGGTGTCCCGTCTTTCGATGAGATGATGGATATCGCTTTGGTGGAAGTCGACTTTGACGATCCGACTACGAACGTGCGAGGACGTCGCGCCTTAGCAATCACTAAACCAACTCCGAGAGGTTATTGACCACGCCGGAGCACGATCAACCTGACCACGAGGGTCTGTTTCCTGCGAGCAAACGAAGAACAAGCAAGAAACTGAGATTGCAATCTGGATATTGCGAATATAAGATGAAAGCTTTATTGATCAAGGTGGGGTTCTGTGACGCCTTTGTCTGGTCGTTGAACACAAACGAAGTACGCGAAGTTGCAGCTATGGCGAACTTTTAATCTAAACAAAACCCAAAGTCTAAACGATGCCCTAAGGGCTGTATATATGGAGGAAGAGGGGGGAATTTCGTGGCCCTTGGTGTAGGGGTCCGAAATCAACCCTATCTCTTGTTTCCCCACACATACGGACTCTAAAAATAGCCTATACTTATGTATTTCGAAATTACATGGGCCTGGCCCAATAATAAGGTGACGAAGCACCTAAAATAGCCTCGGGACGAAATTTATGAAGTGGCATCTTTTATATTTCGTCCAAGGCTTCATGCACCCATTATGGTGGCTTCAAAGTCCTGAAATCATCACTTGTAACTCCGTTCTTGTTCCCCTTGCGCATGCCATCATCTCCATGCTTGTTCTTGCTCCAATGTTCATCCTTCTCCAAGCTAGGCCCTTCATTTGTAAGCAAAACAAATGTATCCAATTTAGGCAGCATCATATTCTCATGAACATTAGAATCATTACCAAGAAACGAAAGTACCTGGTAATTTAGTTGGCGTGCACGAGCTCTAGTAATTGGTCCAGTATGTATAGCAGCAGGGGCTGTGGGTGTAACAATTGTATTGATGTCCTCATCATCCTCCCCTTCTTGAAATGAAGTCGTCCTCGACGGAAGTTCATCTTCCTCACCCACATAATGCTTCAAATCTGCAATGTTAAAAGTGGGACTAACCCCAAAATCTGCAGGCAGCTCAAGTTTATATGCATTATCATTTATTTTCTCTAACCCCTTAAAGGGACCATCAGCACGTGGCATTAGCTTTGATTTGCGCAAATCAGGAAATCTATCCTTACGCAAATGTAACCAAACAAGATCTCCAGGTGCAAACACAACATGTTTTCTACCCTTATCTCCAGCAAGTTTATATTTAGCATTCATACGCTCAATGTTTTCCTTAGTTAACTCATGCATTTTTAAAATCAATTCAGCACGTTGTTTAGCATCAAAATTAACCTTCTCCGAAGATGGAAGAGGCAACAAATCAATAGGTGCACGAGGTAGGACACCATACACAACTTCAAAAGGGCACATCTTAGTAGTAGAATGCAATGAACGATTATAAGCAAATTCAATATGAGGCAAGCATTCCTCCCACATTTTCTTATTATTCTTCAAAACAGCCCTAAGCATAGTAGACAACGTTCTATTGACTACTTCAGTTTGTCCATCAGTTTGGGGGTGACAAGTAGTACTAAAAAGCAGTTTAGTCCCCAACTTAGCCCATAAACATCTCCAAAAGTGGCTAAGAAATTTAGTATCACGATCTGAAACAATAGTATGTGGCACACCATGCAAGCGAATAATTTCACGAAAGAACAAATCAGCAACATTAACAGCATCATCGCTTTTATGACATGGTATAAAGTGTGCCATTTTCGAGAATCTATCCACGACAACAAATATGCTATCCCTCCCCTTCTTTGTTCGAGGTAAACCTAAAACAAAGTCCATAGATATATCCTCCCAAGGAACACTAGGTACAGGCAAAGGCATATATAAACCATGAGGATTGAGTCGTGACTTAGCTTTTTGACATGTAGTGATAGAGGCAAAGGTGTCCCGTCTTTCGATGAGATGGTGGATTTCGCTTTGGTGGAAGTCGACTTTGACGATCCGACTACGAACGTGCGAGGACGTCGCGCCTTAGCAATCGCTAAACCAACTCCGAGAGGTTATTGACCACGCCGGAGCACGATCAACCTGACCACGAGGGTCTGTTTCCTGCGAGCAAACGAAGAACAAGCAAGAAACTAAGATTGCAATCTGGATATTGCGAATATAAGATGAAAGCTTTATTGATCAAGGTGGGGTTCTGTGACGCCTTTGTCTGGTCGTTGAACACAAACGAAGTACGCGAAGTTGCAGCTATGGCGAACTTTTAATCTAAACAAAACCCAAAGTCTAAACGATGCCCTAAGGGCTGTATATATGGAGGAACAGGGGGGAATTTCGTGGCCCTTGGTGGAGGGGTCCGAAATCAACCCTATCTCTTGTTTCCCCACACATACGGACTCTAAAAATAGCCTATACTTATGTATTTCGAAATTACATGGGCCTGGCCCAATAATAAGGTGACGCAGCACCTAAAATAGCCTCGGGACGAAATTTATGAAGTGGCATCTTGTATATTTCGTCCAAGGCTTCATGCACCCATTATGGTGGCTTCAAAGTCCTGAAATCATCACTTGTAACTCCGTTCTTGTTCCCCTTGCGCAAGCCATCATCTCCATGCTTGTTCTTGCTCCAATGTTCATCCTTCTCCAAGCTAGGCCCTTCATTTGTAAGCAAAACAAATGTATCCAATTTAGGCAGCATCATATTCTCATGAACATTAGAATCATTACCAAGAACCGAAAGTACCTGGTAATTTAGTTGGCGTGCACGAGCTCTAGTAATTGGTCCAGTATGTATAGCAGCAGGGGCTGTGGGTGTAACAATTGTATTGATGTCCTCATCATCCTCCCCTTCTTGAAATGAAGTCGTCCTCGACGGAAGTTCATCTTCCTCACCCAAATAAGGCTTCAAATCTGCAATGTTAAAAGTGGGACTAACCCCAAAATCTGCAGGCAGCTCAAGTTTATATGCATTATCATTTATTTTCTCTAACACCTTAAAGGGACCATCAGCACGTGGCATTAACTTTGATTTGCGCAAATCAGGAAATCTATCCTTACGCAAATGTAACCAAACAAGATCTCCAGGTGCAAACACAACATGTTTTCTACCCTTATCTCCAGCAAGTTTATATTTAGCATTCATGCGCTCAATGTTTTCCTTAGTTAACTCATGCATTTTTAAAATCAATTCAGCACGTTGTTTAGCATCAAAATTAACCTTCTCAGAAGATGGAAGACGCAACAAATCAATAGGTGCACGAGGTAGGAAACCATACACAACTTCAAAAGGGCACATCTTAGTAGTAGAATGCAATGAACGATTATAAGCAAATTCAATATGAGGCAAGCATTCCTCCCACATTTTCTTATTATTCTTCAAAACAGCCCTAAGCATAGTAGACAACGTTCTATTGACTACTTCAGTTTGTCCATCAGTTTGGGGGTGACAAGTAGTACTAAAAAGCAGTTTAGTCCCCAACTTAGCCCATAAACATCTCCAAAAGTGGCTAAGAAATTTAGTATCACGATCTGAAACAATAGTATTTGGCACACCATGCAAGCGAATAATTTCACGAAAGAACAAATCAGCAACATTAACAGCATCATCACTTTTATGACATGGTATAAAGTGTGCCATTTTCGAGAATCTATCCACGACAACAAATATGCTATCCCTCCCCTTCTTTGTTCGAGGTAAACCTAAAACAAAGTCCATAGATATATCCTCCCAAGGAACAGTAGGTACAGGCAAAGGCATATATAAACCATGAGGATTGAGTCGTGACTTAGCTTTTTGACATGTAGTGCAGCGAGAAATAAAACGCTCAACATCCCGTCTCATCTTTGGCCAAAAGAAATGTGTAGCAAGTACGTCCTCCGTCTTCTTCACGCCAAAGTGTCCCATTAATCCTCCTCCATGCGCCTCCTGCAACAACAAAAGACGAACGGAGCTAGCTGGAATGCATAGCTTGTTAGCACGAAACACAAATCCATCGTTAACGACGAACTTGTTCCACATTCTTCCTTCTTTACAATTCTGCATTACATCTTTAAAATCAGCATCATGCACATATTGATCTTTGATGGTCTCCAAACCAAATATTTTGAAGTCAAGTTGTGAAAGCATAGTATAGCGGCGAGACAATGCATCAGCAATAACATTTTCTTTTCCCTTCTTGTGTTCAATGACATAAGGAAAAGTCTCAATGAATTCAACCCATTTAGCATGTCTACGATTCAGTTTAGCTTGACTTTTAATATGTTTCAAAGATTCATGATCAGAATGTATAACAAATTCTTTGGGCCATAAATAATGTTGCCATGTTTCTAAAGTCCGAACAAGAGCATATAATTCTTTATCATAAGTAGAATAATTCAGACTAGGCCCACTCAATTTTTTAGAAAAGTATGCAACACGTTTGCCATCTTGTAATAACACACCGCCTAATCCAATTCCACTAGCATCACATTCAAGCTCAAAAATCTTATTAAAATCAGGAAGTTGGAGTAAAGGAGCATGTGTCAACTTATCTTTCAATACCGAGAAGGCTTCTTCCTGTGCGGTACCCCAAAGAAAAGGCACATCTTTCTTTGTAAGCTCATTGAGAGGTGCAGCAATGGTGCTGAAATCTCTCACAAAACGCCTATAGAATCCAGCGAGGCCAAGAAAACTCCTCACTTGTGTGACCGTTTTGGGTTGCGGCCAACTCTCAATAGCTTCAATCTTGGCTTTATCAACTTCAATTCCCTGTGGAGTAACAACATAGCCAAGAAAAGATACTCGGTCGGTGCAAAAGGTGCACTTCCCAAGGTTACCAAACAAACGTGCATCACGTAGAGCAATAAAAACAGCACGTAAATGTTCCAAATGTTCTTCCAAAGATCTGCTATAAATCAATATGTCATCAAAGTAAACTACCACAAATCGTCCAATGAAAGCACGTAAAACTTCGTTCATTAACCTCATGAAAGTACTAGGTGCATTAGTTAACCCAAAAGGCATGACTAACCACTCATATAATACGAACTTAGTTTTGAATGCTGTTTTCCATTCATCTCTCAATTTCATACGAATTTGATGGTATCCACTATGCAAATCAACTTTGGAGAATAATGTAGAGCCACTCAATTCATCAAGCATATCATCTAGCCTAGGAATAGGATGACGATAACGAATAGTAATATTATTAATGCCTCTACAATCAACACACATACATGATGTACCATCCTTTTTCGGCACTAGAATAATAGGAACAGCACAAGGACTAAGGGATTCGCGTATATAACCTTTGTCGAGAAGCTCTTATACTTGACGCATAATCTCCTTCGTCTCCTCTGGATTGGTACGGTATGGTGCACGGTTTGGCAGTGAAGCACCGGGAATTAAGTCAATTTGATGCTCAATCCCTCGAATAGGCGGTAATCCCGGTGGCACGTCTTGTGGAAAGACGTCAGCGAACTCCTGCAAAATGTTAGTGACAGCAGGAGGCAAAGAGGAAGGCACGTCCTCGAATGAAAATAATGCCTCTTTGCACACAAAAGCATAGCAAACAGATTTGCTGAAATCTAGCTCATCAATATCAGATTTGGTGGCAAATAAACATGCACTTTTCAATTTAATTTCAGAAGCAACACTAGATGGTTTATTATTAGGCTTCATTTGTTGCTCAAATTCTTTTGCCACAATCTGATTTTCACTCTTATTCGTCTCCTCTTTTGCTTTATTAGCTCTATTAATATCATCTTTCAAAATGGAATCAGGAGTCATAGGAATTAAAGTAATATTTTTATCCTTATGAACAAGAGTATAGTGATTGTTTCTACCATGGTGTACAGAATTTTTATCAAATTGCCATGGTCTACCAAGTAATAAGGAACATGCTTGCATAGGTACCACATCACAATCAACATAATCAGCATATGTAGAGATACTAAAATGCACACGAACAGTACGTGTTACCTTAACCTTGCCGCTGTTGTTGAACCATTGGATGTAGTAAGGATGTGGATGTGGTCTTGTGGTGAGAGAAAGCTTCTCCACCATATCCATGCTAGCCAAGTTGTTGCAGCTCCCTCCATCTATGATGACGTGCACAGAACATTCCTTCACAACTCCCTTGGTATGGAACAAAGTGTGCCTCTGATTTTGCTCAGCTTGTGTGACCTGCACACTCAAAACACGTTGAGCAACTAAACATTCATACCTGTCAGCGTCTTCAGGAGCCATGTATTGCGTCTCATGATCAGAATCATCTCCACCATGTTCTTCACGTGTAATAAGAGCCAAAGTCTCCTCATCATAGTCACTAGCGGACTCATATCCACCATCCGCGGTAGCAATCATCACACGCGAAGATTTGCATTCTCTCGCATAATGACCTCCTCCCTTACAACGACGACAAATAATATCACTTGTGTGCCCTGTTGATGCCATGGAAGAAGAAGAACGCTGTGCAGGCCCCGCAGGTGCGCTCTTGGCAGATAATGGTGGTTGTGCCTGTTTTCTTGCATCACGGCTGGAGGTGGCACCGGATGGAGGTGCTGGTGCAGTTGAAGTAGAAGATGCACGTGGTGTCCATGATGAAGGTCGGCCTGCAGAAAAGTTAGTTCGCCCCAATGCTTGTCGATCCTGCACTTCACGTTCAGCTTTACAAGCAAGATGGAATAAACGAGTGATATTAGTATACTCCTTATAGTCTAGAATGGTCTGAATCTCTCTATTTAATCCACCCAGAAAACGTGCAAGCATAGCTTCATTCTCCTCAACAATACCACATCTAATCATGCCAGTTTGTAATTCCTGATAATATTCTTCTACAGAATTTTTCCCTTGTCTTAAAAGCTGCAATTTTTGAAGCAATTCACGTTGGTAATATGGTGGAACCCAACGCGTACGCATAGCAGTTTTCAAAGCAGCCCAAGTAGTTGGAATAGGATATAATCTACAATGTTCAGACCACCATACACATGCAAAACTAGTGAAAGCACAAACAGCAGCAGCAACTCGTCTCTCCTCAGGATATTGTGAACATGTAAATCGTTGTTCAGTTTCTAACTCCCAAGTAAGATATATATCAGGAACATATCTACCCTCAAATGGTGGAATATTCAATTTCAGTTTAGGAATATGGACATCATCTCGTACCTGAGGTGGTGGTGCAGGCCTACCATTACGAATATATACCTGAGGTCGACCTGCTGGTGGTGGTACAGGTGGCTACATGTAGTGCTGATTTTGATCAACCTCATCCTCATAATCTCCCACATAATCATCCTCCTCCGCATCAGCAGCAGGAGCCACAGAAGTATCAACAGCAGCACCAACAGTTTGGCCAAACGCAAGAGGAACACGGCTTGCTCGGCAGAGGTCTGTTTCGCGACGTGGAGGTAGTCGTTGTTGTTGTTGTTGGAGAGGTGCGTTAGGTGCAGCGGGTGGTGGTGGTGGAAGACGCGCGAGCAATTCATTAAACTTGTTATCGAGCTTTGTTTCGAACGTCTTCTCAAGGCCAGTGATCTTCTCCATGGCCTCTTCAAAATTGTTCAGCACATCTTGCACCTGTTCAGTCATCATTTGCTGAAACTTATCATGAAGCTCCTTGTTCGATAAATTCTCCCAGTCAATCTTGTCGGCTTGTGATCCTGGCATGGTTAGCAGCAATAGAAACACACAAGAATATGATCCTATAGACTACGAACAAGTGGTGGTGGTGGGTGTCACAAATTCGTCAAGCAAAACTCAAATTCTTACCAGTTCTTACCGAGCAACAGGCGGTGATCGGCAACTGTTGTAGTCAAAACTCTCAAAGCTTGGATAGAGCGATTACCAGGGAGAGTCAAACGCACGACGTAGATGTATGTGTAGCTGGGAAGGCTTATAATATGGTAGCAAAAAGGGTCAGAAATAATCAATTCAGAGATGCAAAGTTGAATAAACGCTCAACGACGGTACTGTGCTGGTCCTAGGCTAGACTGTGCTAGAGACGCGAGCCTAGAACACCAACAAAATCACGGCGCGGCACGTAAACAAGGGAGGAGCACACTCTGAATTTTTTTCCTCTTTTTTTTTGCACTTTTTTTCCTCTTTTTTTTGCTCCGCAACAAATTTTTTTCGAAAAATTCTACAAATGGTCTAAAAACTGCCTAGCCAGAATTTTCCAGACTTAGTTTTTTTTTTGAAATTGCTATTTTTCTTCTGCGGATGGCTCAGAAGTTGGGGAGTCCTTCTCTGTCACGACTCAGAGTATCGCGTGATCTGGAAATCGAGAACAATGCAACAATTACTGGACTCGGACTAGGACTGGTGGCGGAGATGAATCTGGTGGAACTCGGACTGGTGGCGGAGATGAATCTGGTGGAACACGGACAGGTGGTGGATATATGTTGCAGGTGAACTCGGATTGGCGTGATGGCGGCGGATATGTGGTGGCGTATATGGATTCGGATTGGCGGTGAATATGTGGTGGTGGTATATGGCAACAGCGACGATGATGATGCGATGGTGATATATGGCAGCGGCGACGTGACAACCTGTGAACAGAACTCGAAACTCTAAAAGACTAGACGCTAAGACCAGCAACTGGACACGACGATGCAACCGCAAATTCAACAAAGCAAATACAGAAAAGATTATGCAAGGCTCAGATTGGTTCGGATGGGATGAACTAACCCTAATTTTTTTGGCTTTTTCGTGGACTATAGGTATGAAGAACAGACTCGATCTAAACTATGAAAAACTGTAAAATCTCACCGAGCAACCTGGAAATCTGATACCACTTGATAGAGGCAAAGGTGTCCCGTCTTTCGATGAGATGATGGCTATCGCTTTGGTGGAAGTCGACTTTGACGATCCGACTACGAACGTGTGAGGACGTCGCGCCTTAGCAATCGCTAAACCAACTCCGAGAGGTTATTGACCACGCCGGAGCACGATCAACCTGACCACGAGGGTCTGTTTCCTGCGAGCAAACGAAGAACAAGCAAGAAACTAAGATTGCAATCTGGATATTGTGAATATAAGATGAAAGCTTTATTGATCAAGGTGGGGTTCTGCGACGCCTTTGTTTGGTCGTTGAACACAAATGAAGTACGCGAAGTTGCAGCTATGACGAACTTTTAATCTAAACAAAACCCAAAGTCTAAACGGTGCCCTAATGGCTGTATATATGGAGGAAGAGAGGGGGAATTTCGTGGCCCTTGGTGGAGGGGTCCGAAATCAACCCTATCTCTTGTTTCCCCACACATACGGACTCTAAAAATAGCCTATACTTATGTATTTCGAAATTACATGGGCCTGGCCCAATAAAAAGGTGACGCAGCACCTATAATAGCCTCGGGACGAAATTTATGAAGTGGCATCTTGTATATTTCGTCCAAGGCTTCATGCACCCATTATGGTGGTTTCAAAGTCCTGAAATCATCACTTGTAACTCCGTTCTTGTTCCCCTTGCGCATGGCATCATCTCCATGCTTGTTCTTGCTCCAATGTTCATCCTTCTCCAAGCTAGGCCCTTCATTTGTAAGCAAAACAAATGTATCCAATTTAGGCAGCATCATATTCTCATGAACATTAGAATCATTACCAAGAAATGAAAGTACCTGATAATTTAATTGGCGTGCGCGAGCTCTAGTAATTGGTCCCGTATATGTAGCAGTAGGGGCTGTGGGTGTAACAATGGTATTGATGTCCTCATCATATACCAGGAACATATCTACCCTCAAATGCTGTTCAATTTTAGTTTAGGAAGATGGTCATGTACCTCAGGTGGTGGTGCAGCCCTACTGTTGCGATTTTATGTAGGAGGACGACCTGGTGGTGGTGGTGCTGGTGGTTGCAAGTAGTTCTGATTTTGGTCACCCTCGTCCTCGTAATGGTCCTCCACCTCTGCAGTAGCAGCAGGAGCGACAGAAGCACCAACAGTAGGTACAACAACACCAGAAGTTTGACCAGGCGCAATGGGAACGCGTTGTGCTCGTCCCACTTGATTTGGAAGATGATGGTGTTGTTGTTGTAGAGGTGCGACAGGTGCTGCGGGCGGTGGAAGATGCGCGAGCAATTCATTAAACTTGTGATCGAGCTTTGTTTCGAACGCCTTCTCAATGCCATCTATCTTCTCCATGGCCTCTTCAAATCTATTTAGCACATCTTCCACCTGTCCACTCATCATTTGCTGAAACTTATCATGTAACTCTTTGTTTGTCATGTTCACCTAGTCAGTCTCATCAGCTTGGGATCCTGCCATGGTTAGCAGCAATAGAAACACACAAGAATATGATCCTACAGACTACTACTAATTGGTGGAGAGTCACAAATCCGTCAAGCAAATCTCAATTTCTTACCAGTTCTTACCCAGCAGCAGGCGGTGATTGGCAACCGTCATAGTCAAAACTCTCAAAGCTTGGATACAGCGATTACCAGGGAGAGTCAAATGCACGACGTAGACGTATGTGGAGCTAGGAAGGCTTATAATATGGTAGCAAAAATGGTCAGCAATAATCAATTCAGAGATGCAAAGTTGAATAAATGCTCAACGATGGTACTGTGCTGGTCCTAGGCTAGACCGTGCTAGAGACGCGAGCCTAGAACACTAACAAAATCACGGCATTGCACCTAATCAAGGGCGGAGCACACTCTGAATTTTTTTATTTTTTTCACTTACTTTTTACTATTTTTTTGCTCCGCAACAATATTTTTTCGAAAAAGTCTACAAATGGTCTAAAAACTGCCTAGCCAGAATTTTCCAGACTTCTGCGGGTAGCACGGAATCTCGGGAGTCCTATTCTGTCACGACTCGAAGTATTGCGTGATCTGGAAATCAAAAATAAAGCAACAATTACTGGACTCGGACTGGTGGCGGAGATGAATTTGGTGGAATCTCGGACTGGTGGCGGAGATGAATCTGGTGGAACTCAGACTGGTGGCGGTGATGAATCTGGTGGAAATCGGACTGGTGGCAGATATATGTTGTAGGTGGACTCAGATTGGCGTGATGGCGGCGGATATGTGGTGGCGTATATGGACTCGGATTGGTGGTGAATATGTGGTGGTGAATATGGCAGCGACGATGAAGTTGGTGTGGTGGTGGTATATGGCAGCAACGATGATGATGATGCGGTGGTGATATATGGCAGCGGCGACATGACAACCTGTGAGTAGAACTCGAAACTCTAAAGGACTAAACGCTAAGACCAGCAACTTGACACGACGATGCAACCGCAAATTCAACAAAGCAAATACAGAAAAGATTATACAAAGGCTCAGATTGGTTCGGATAGGATGAAGTAACCCTAAATTTTTTTTGGCTTTTTCCTGGACTATAGGTACGAAGAACAGACTCGATCTAAACTACGAAAAACTGTAAAATCTCACCGAGCAACCTGGAAATCTGATACCACTTGATAGAGGCGAAGGTGTCCCGATGTTTCGATGAGACGGTGGCTATCGTTTCTGTGGAAGTCGACCTTGACGATCCGACTATGAACGTGCGAGACGTCGCGCCTTAGCAATTGATAAACCAACTTCCGAGGGGTTATTGACCATGCCGGAGCATGATCAACCTGACCGCGAGGGTCTGTTTCCTGCGAGAAAACAAAGAACAAGCAAGAAACTAAGATTGCAATCTGGATATTGCGAATATAAGATGAAAGCTTTATTGATCAAGGTGGGGTTCTGTGACGTCTTGGTCTGGTCGTTGGACACAAATGAAGTACGCGAAGTTGCAGCTATGACGAACTTTTAATCTAAACAAAACCCAAAGTCTAAACGACGCCCTAAGGGCTGTATATATGGAGGAAGAGGGGGGGGGGGATTTCGTGGCCCTTGGAGGAGGGGTCCGAAACCAACCCTAACTCTTGTTTCCCCACACATATGGACTCTAAAAACAGCCTATACTTAAGTATTTCGAAAATACATGGGCCTGGCCCAATAATAAGGTGACGCGGCACCTAAAATAGCCTCTGGACGAAATTTATGAAGTGGCATATTGTATATTTCATCCAAGGCTTCATGCACTCCTTATGGTGGCTTCAAAGTCCCGAAATCATCATTTGTAACTCCGTTCTTGATTCCCTTGGGCATGCCATCATCTCCATGCTTGATCTTGCTCCAAGGTTCATCTTTCTTGTCCAAGCTAGGCCCTTCATTTGTAAGCAAAACAAATGTATCCAATTTAGGAAGCATCATATTCTCATGAACATTAGAATCGTTACCAAGAAACGAAAGTACCTGATAATTCAATTGGCGTGCGCGAGCTCTAGTAATTGGTCCAGTATGTATAGCAACAAGGGTTGTGGGTGTAACAATGGTATTGATGTCCTCATCAATATTTGGGTGGAGCCCGAACTGTTGTAATCCCGAAATGATAAGCATTTATTTTTTAAGAACTTATTGATTTGCGAAAAAAAATTGTTTTGTTTTTGTAAGCAAATAGGACATGGGACAATTGAGTTGGTTTAAGGGAAAACCAGTGGGAAAAAAATCAACGCGGGGAGGAAGACAACAACAAAATAATAAGGATGTAAATATGAAAAGGGAACTTTATGTATTTTCAATATAACGATACATGTATATGAACTAGTAAAACTATAGGTAGAGATTAGAAAACGGAATTAGGACATGGCGTTTCAAGAGGAAAATAGAACTGGGTTGTGTGTTTGATTCAGTAAAAAAACTGCCTGCGGATGTTCTAAGACAAAATATAACTAAGAATGGCGGGCCAGAGGCCAGTAGATACATGCTGGATCTTTGTGCCCCGTTGTCGTCATGGGCTGGGCATATTAAAAACAAAACAAAGACCACGACATGATTGAGCATGGAGACATTTGCACCAACATCTCTCCGACAACGACATGTGACGAGTGCCCCAATTGCCATGTGAGGAGAGCCACCACCACATGAGTGACATGAGTGACTCCACCACACGTGACATTGGGAGCATTTCCTATGAGAGGATGAGTGTGACCACCACTAGCCCCACACCTCAGAACATGCCACACATCCTATGTGAGGTTGAGAGCCATTTGAGTAACTCCACCAACCATATGAGTGAGAGCATCCGAGAGGGAGTGAGTGAGCCACAACACTTAGTGAGTGAGGTAGTTGACACGGCATGTGAGGCCACTTTGATTTCTAACGACTTAACCTTTACTCCAAGTGTGTTTTCTTCTTTGGTGCTAGGTCTCCTACATGACGACACGCCTATCCTCGACGAGTCCATACCTCCAATGGAGACAACGATGGCCATGGTGGAAGAAGATGCACCACCCACATGGTTCCATCACGATGAAGATGACCACGACTTGGTCTTCGACACCTCACCTACAACACATGGGCGATGCTCCATAGGTAACATAGGTGATGGTGCTTCTCTTGTCCCATTAGTGGACTATCTCACCAATGATTGCTTGCATGATGTAGAAACACCTATTCCCATGCTTCATGCTAGTGCGACTTCTTCATGTCATGACTTACCTATTTATGATGAATATGATGACGAGCATGTCGAGTTGCCTAGTTGTGATGCTATGCTCCATAGGATATCATGTGAAAATTCTTTTGGTCACATCATGTTTGACAATCCATTAACCTTGTCATATGCTATGAGTGAGATATCCCATATTGCATCATTTCAATCTCAACATAGTGACTATGCATGCCCCATTCAAATAAATACCATTTGCACATATGGCATAGATGACGAGATGATGGTCATTGGCTTTTGTTTTTCATGTGATGATATTGATATGCTTCCTTTACATGATTTCCACAATTCATCTCATATGCCATGCCATGAAAATTATTGTGTATCGCATGATTACATCCCGTGTGTGCACCATATGCATTCCATGCACAACAATGCTCTACATATTTCTTGTGATGCATTACACAATTTGAGTCCCCATTATACTATACATAACAACAAACCTCTCATGATGGATGACATGTTTCTATATCACGCATCTCATTTTTTTGAGCATTGGATATTTTGTGCTAACCAACACAAGCACGTGCGCATCATGATGGATGATGTGTACATCTACCACGCACACACAATTTTCCTTTTGTCCTTGTTTTGTGTAGGTACTCACGTATACTCGTCAACCTCTCAATCCCAAGAGTTGACGAAACGAGCTCTTGAGAGCAAAGACGACTTGGGATCCCGTGAACTATCCTTCCCACCGTTCTCTTCGTGCAACGCCTACGCGCATCACTCTCACTTGGCTCTCACACAGCTATGTGCTATATACCGCTTGTCTTCATGCTCATTCTCCCATGTCACTTTGCATGCTATGCTTACTTCTATGCCTTTGCCATGCAATTTTGACCCTTGCTTGCATCTACCCATGATTCACCATTATTCTACTTCTATGTGTATTTGCATGCTTGGTGGAGATCCTTGTTGCTATTGCCATGTTTATCATGTGCCTCATGATATTGATGCTATCCTCCTTTCATGCTTGTGCTATGTCATGTGAATTATTCATGCACACTCTTTGCACCCATGCCATGCTTGCCATGATTCCTTCTAGTATGTTGCATCTTCGCACTACTAGCTTGCTTGACTTGATCGCCATGATTGCTTGCTTTATCGCATCACCCATGTTCAACTCTTACTCGCTTTCTTGGGCTGATGACATATATGCTCGTGCCTCTCACATGATATGTCTTGTTCATTTTCGCTTGCCTCCAATTGTTGCATCTATGCTTATTGATCTTGGAGACTTGGACACCTTACTTGTGATGCATGCTTGCTTGATTACGCCTATTGTATTTGGTTGTTCTCGCGTCATATGCCTCCATACTATGAAATGCTCCCTTGTCCTTTCTTATGATGAACATGATGCATACACTTGTTGGGTATTTTACCACACGATTGATAGGTTTTGCACTTCCGCTAACCTCATTTGTTTTTCGAGTGTTTGTCATGTTCTTTCATTTTGAAGGATTCACAAGGCAGTGTCGTTATGCAACCACTTGGTCATGCGAAGGCATACACGATGTCCAACACCAACTTTTATGACAATCTCCTAAAGGCGAACTCCTTCCCTTTGAGCCATCCTCAAATACACATATTGGATGGGTCATTCTTTCATTGTTGTCTCCTTCTTCTTGTCTACATGTTGCACCTATTGGATGGAGGACCGACATTGAAGATTGGCTCTATGGACCTTCGCATTGAGGAGCGCTCGGGCTTATTGGATGCACTTTCGAACCTCCACTCATTCCACGACATCGAGCATTGGTACACCAACACCTCCATATTTGTTGATTGTGCTCACACTTGTCATGCTCATTGGACATCTTACACACATGACAAATTTGCATCTCATGCATGGATTGACTCCCATTACGATTGCCTTGTTGCATCTTGTATTCCCATGTCATCCATGATATATGAGCTTGTGCATTTCCCTAGCAAATTTGTTGTGATCTTTCTTGATGTCATATTCATACATCATGATCATATTTGATGAGGACATGAATACCTTGGATACGACCAAAAATATTGCATACATGCATATTTGTCAGGTGATTTCTAATGCAAACTATTCAATAATCTATTTATGTTATCCAGAACAAAAATACTTCACACACTTTTGTGTTTTGTCTAATTGCAGGTGTATAGGACATTTGTACAATCCACGTATGAAGATAAGGGAAAAGGAGAAGTTTAGGTTGTGTTCAAAAAGTCCTCTCACGTCACTTTTGGGCCAAGAGAAGATAGAGTCCAAGTCTCTCACGTTCTGGATTCAGATTTGGACTGCACAGACATACCTGCCTCAAAACGGCAACAACTTTTTCATACGGACTCCGAATTGGGTGATTCTTTTTTTGTTGGAAACTAGATTTCGTGCTCTTTCCAACCCAATTGGATTCACCTTCAAGTTCGTCCGGAGCGTTGAGTTACGGACGAAACAATCTGACGTTGCAGCAGAATCCGAGTCAAACTACAAGCCTAAAGGTGTTGCATCACCTCCACTTGGGCCCAAGAGCCTTGTACGACCTAGGGTTAGTTTTAGGCTGCCTTGGGACGTCCTCCCACCTTCTTGGCCGCCACTCCTTGCTCCTATATAAGTAGATCCATCTAGTAGCTTTTTCCTTGGGATTTGTTTAGTTAAAAGTTAGCCATTGCAACTTCGTGTACTTCGTTTGTGTCCAACGACCAGACCAAGACCGCTTCCGGATCTCCACCATTATCAATACTTCATATTTATTTGCAATATTCAGATTGCTTTATCATATTCTTGCTCGTTCTTCGATTGCTTGCAGGAATAGACCTTCGTGGTCAGGCTGACCGTGCTTCCAGCATCGTCAGTAACCTCAGGAGATTGGTTTAGCGATTGCTAAGGCGCAACGTCGTGCACGTTTGTAGTCGGATCGTCAAAGTCGTCTCCACCAAATCGATAGTTATCATCTCATCGAAAGATCGGGACCCTCGCCTCTATCAAGTGGTATCAGTTTTCAGGTTGCTCGGTGAGAATTTCCAGTTTTCCTAGATTAGATTTATTGTCTTACCTATTGTCCAAGAAAAAGCCACAAAAAAGAGTTAGATCTATTCATCCTTGGTCCAAGCCAGTCCGAGCCTTTGCAATTTTCTTTTCATTGCTTGCATAGTTGAATTATCGGTTGCATCATCGTGTCGAGTTGCTGGTCTTAGTGTCTAGTTCGTTTAGAGTTTCGAGTTCTGTTCACATTAGTCACGCCACCGCTGCATCATTATCTCTTCCGCTGTCCACCACCCATCCATCAATTTCCACCACGTGCTACCCACCATTCATTGTCATAATAATAGTTGAGATCGTTCACATCTTCACTTGATCCAATCTGCATCTTATCTAGTTTGTTTTGGAAAGAGGGAGAAAAAAAGAGAAAAAAAACGAGAGAAAAAAAAGGAGAAAAAAAAGTCAGGGAAAAAAAGGAGAGAAAGAAAAAAAGTGTGAGGAAAAAAAAGAGAGAAGAAAAAAAAAACAAAAAAATTGGCACAAACTTTTTCAGAGGAAAGTTGGAGACAAAGTTGTTGATATATCCTGCTTGGCTGTTGTTTCACCTCATTATCTTTACTGCCGTTGTGATCTTCACTTATATCTTGCTGTCCAGAGCTACTTAGTATCCTTCATTGATGCTAGTTGTGCTACGACGTGACCTCATTAGTGTTCTAGGCTCGCGTCTCTAGTTCGGTCTAGCCTAGGACCAGCACAGTACCGTCGTTGAGCGTTTATTCAACATCGCATCTCTGAATTGATTATTGCTAATCTTTTGCTACCATATATAGCCAACCCAGCTCCACATATTTCTACACCGTGTATACGTACGTTCCCCTGGCAATCGCTTTACACAATCTTCAGAGTTATTTGACACCGCTGGTTGCCTGTCACCACCTGCTGCTTGGTAAGAACTTGTAAGATATTGATATTTGCTTTACTGTGAGCGCTTTACCACCACACCCTAGTAGTTCATAGGAACATTATTCTTGAATTTTGTTTCTTGTTTCTACTAATCATGACAGGTTCCAAAGATAGAAGTTCTTGGACGACGGACACATCTTCACCATCACGAGAGTTGGGACAACACACACAATGATGAGGACATGACTACCTTGTATACGACCAAAAATATTGCATACATGCATATTTGTCAGGTGATTTCTAGTGCAAACTATTCAATAATCTATTTATGTTATCCAGAACAAAAATACTTCACACACTTTTGTGTTTTGTCTAATTACAGGTGTATGGGATATTTGTACAATTCACATATGAAGATAAGGGAGAAAGTGATAGAGGCAAAGGTGTCCCGTCTTTCGATGAGATGGTGGATTTCGCTTTGGTGGAAGTCGACTTTGACGATCCGACTACGAACGTGCGAGGACGTCGCGCCTTAGCAATCGCTAAACCAGCTCCGAGAGGTTATTGACCACGCCGGAGCACGATCAACCTGACCACGAAGGTCTGTTTCCTGCGAGCAAACGAAGAACAAGCAAGAAACTAAGATTGCAATCTGGATATTGCGAATATAAGATGAAAGCTTTATTGATCAAGGTGGGGTTCTGTGACGCCTTTGTCTGGTCGTTGAACACAAACGAAGTACGCGAAGTTGCAGCTAGGGCGAACTTTTAATCTAAACAAAACCCAAAGTCTAAACGATGCCCTAAGGGCTGTATATATGGAGGAAGAGGGGGGGAATTTCGTGGCCCTTGGTGGAGGGGTCCGAAATCAACCCTATCTCTTGTTTCCCCACACATACGGACTCTAAAAATAGCCTATACTTATGTATTTCGAAATTACATGGGCCTGGCCCAATAATAAGGTGACGCAGCACCTAAAATAGCTTCGGGACGAAATTTATGAAGTGGCGTCTTGTATATTTCGTCCAAGGCTTCATGCACCCATTATGGTGGCTTCAAAGTCCTGAAATCATCACTTGTAACTCCGTTCTTGTTTCCCTTGCGCATGCCATCATCTCCATGCTTGTTCTTGCTCCAATGTTCATCCTTCTCCAAGCTAGGCCCTTCATTTGTAAGCAAAACAAATGTATCCAATTTAGGCAGCATCATATTCTCATGAACATTAGAATCATTACCAAGAAACGAAAGTACCTGGTAATTTAGTTGGCGTGCACGAGCTCTAGTAATTGGTCCAGTATGTATAGCAGCAGGGGCTGTGGGTGTAACAATTGTATTGATGTCCTCATCATCCTCCCCTTCTTGAAATGAAGTCGTCCTGGACGGAAGTTCATCTTCCTCACCCAAATAAGGCTTCAAATCTGCAATGTTAAAAGTGGGACTAACCCCAAAATCTGCAGGCAGCTCAAGTTTATATGCATTATCATTTATTTTCTCTAACACCTTAAAGGGACCATCAGCACGTGGCATTAACTTTGATTTGCGCAAATCAGGAAATCTATCCTTACGCAAATGTAACCAAACAAGATCTCCAGGTGCAAACACAACATGTTTTCTACCCTTATCTCCAGCAAGTTTATATTTAGCATTCATGCGCTCAATGTTTTCCTTAGTTAACTCATGCATTTTTAAAATCAATTCAGCACGTTGTTTAGCATCAAAATTAACCTTCTCCGAAGATGGAAGAGGCAACAAATCAATAGGTGCACGACGTAGGAAACCATACACAACTTCAAAAGGGCACATCTTAGTAGTAGAATGCAATGAACGATTATAAGCAAATTCAATATGAGGCAAGCATTCCTCCCACATTTTCTTATTATTCTTCAAAACAGCCCTAAGCATAGTAGACAACGTTCTATTGACTACTTCAGTTTGTCCACCAGTTTGGGGGTGACAAGTAGTACTAAAAAGCAGTTTAGTCCCCAACTTAGCCCATAAACATCTCCAAAAGTGGCTAAGAAATTTAGTATCATGATCTGAAACAATAGTATTTGGCACACCATGCAAGCGAATAATTTCACGAAAGAACAAATCAGCAACATTAACAGCATCATCGCTTTTATGACATGGTATAAAGTGTGCCATTTTCGAGAATCTATCCACGACAACAAATATGCTATCCCTCCCCTTCTTTGTTCGAGGTAAACCTAAAACAAAGTCCATAGATATATCCTCCCAAGGAACACTAGGTACAGGCAAAGGCATATATAAACCATGAGGATTGAGTCGTGACTTAGCTTTTTGACATGTAGTGCAGCGAGCAATAAAACGCTCAACATCCCGTCTCATCTTTGGCCAAAAGAAATGTGTAGCAAGTACGTCCTCCGTCTTCTTCACGCCAAAGTGTCCCATTAATCCTCCTCCATGCGCCTCCTGCAACAACAAAAGACGAACGGAGCTAGCTGGAATGCATAGCTTGTTAGCACGAAACACAAATCCATCGTTAACGACAAACTTGTTCCACATTCTTTCTTCTTTACAATTCTGCATTACATCTTTAAAATCAGCATGATGCACATATTGATCTTTGATGGTCTCCAAACCAAATATTTTGAAGTCAAGTTGTGAAAGCATAGTATAGCGACGAGACAATGCATCAGCAATAACATTTTCTTTTCCCTTCTTGTGTTTAATGACATAAGGGAAAGTCTCAATGAATTCAACCCATTTAGCATGTCTACGATTCAGTTTAGCTTGACTTTTAATATGTTTCAAAGATTCATGATCAGAATGTATAACAAATTCTTTGGGCCATAAATAATGTTGCCATGTTTCTAAAGTCCGAACAAGAGCATATAATTCTTTATCATAAGTAGAATAATTCAGACTAGGACCACTCAATTTTTCAGAAAAGTATGCAACAGGTTTGCCATCTTGTAATAACACACCTCCTAATCCAATTCCACTAGCATCACATTCAAGCTCAAAAGTCTTATTAAAATCAGGAAGTTGGAGTAAAGGAGCATGTGTCAACTTATCTTTCAATACCGTGAAGGCTTCTTCCTGTGCGGTACCCCAAAGAAAAGGCACATCTTTCTTTGTAAGCTCATTGAGAGGTGCAGCAATGGTGCTGAAATCTCTCACAAAACGCCTATAGAATCCAGCGAGGCCAAGAAAACTCCTCACTCGTGTGACCGTTTTGGGCTGCGGCCAACTCTCAATAGCTTCAATCTTGGCTTTATCAACTTCAATTCCCTGTGGAGTAACAACATAGCCAAGAAAAGATACTCGGTCGGTGCAAAAGGTGCACTTCCCAAGGTTACCAAACAAACGTGCATCACGTAGAGCAATAAAAACAGCACGTAAATGTTCCAAATGTTCCTCCAAAGATCTGCTATAAATCAATATGTCATCAAAGTAAACTACCACAAATCGTCCAATGAAAGCACGTAAAACTTCGTTCATTAATCTCATGAAAGTACTAGGTGCATTAGTTAACCCAAAAGGCATGACTAACCACTCATATAATCCAAACTTAGTTTTAAATGCTCTTTTCCATTCATCTCCCAATTTCATACGAATTTGATGGTAGCCACTACGCAAATCAACTTTGGAGAATATTGTAGAGCCACTCAATTCATCAAGCATATCATCTAGCCTAGGAATAGGATGACGATAACGAATAGTAATATTATTAATGCCTCTACAATCAACACACATACATGATGTACCATCCTTTTTCGGCACTAGAATAATAGGAACAGCACAAGGACTAAGGGTGATAGAGGCAAGGGTGTCCCGTCTTTCGATGAGATGATGGATTTCGCTTTGGTGGAAGTCGACTTTGACGATCCGACTACGAACGTGCGAGGACGTCGCGCCTTAGCAATCGCTAAACCAACTCCGAGAGGTTATTGACCACGCCGGAGCACGATCAACCTGACCACGAGGGTCTGTTTCCTGCGGGCAAACGAAGAACAAGCAAGAAACTGAGATTGCAATCTGGATATTGCGAATATAAGATGAAAGCTTTATTGATCAAGGTGGGGTTCTGTGACGCCTTTGTCTGGTCGTTGAACACAAACGAAGTACGCGAAGTTGCAGCTATGGCGAACTTTTAATCTAAACAAAACCCAAAGTCTAAACGATGCCCTAAGGGCTGTATATATGGAGGAAGAGGGGGGAATTTCGTGGCCCTTGGTGGAGGGGTCCGAAATCAACCCTATCTCTTGTTTCCCCACACATACGGACTCTAAAAATAGCCTATACTTATGTATTTCGAAATTACATGGGCCTGGCCCAATAATAAGGTGACGCAGCACCTAAAATAGCCTCGGGACGAAATTTATGAAGTGGCATCTTGTATATTTCGTCCAAGGCTTCATGCACCCATTATGGTGGCTTCAAAGTCCTGAAATCATCACTTGTAACTCCGTTCTTGTTCCCCTTGAGCATGCCATCATCTCCATGCTTGTTCTTGCTCCAATGTTCATCCTTCTCCAAGCTAGGCCCTTCATTTGTAAGCAAAATAAATGTATCCAATTTAGGCAGCATCATATTCTCATGAACATTAAAATCATTACCAAGAAACGAAAGTACCTGGTAATTTAGTTGGCGTGCACGAGCTCTAGTAATTGGTCCAGTATGTATAGCAGCAGGGGCTGTGGGTGTAACAATTGTATTGATGTCCTCATCATCCTCCCCTTCTTGAAATGAAGTCGTCCTCGACGGAAGTTCATCTTCCTCACCCAAATAAGGCTTCAAATCTGCAATGTTAAAAGTGGGACTAACCCCAAAATCTGCAGGCAGCTCAAGTTTATATGCATTATCATTTATTTTCTCTAACACCTTAAAGGGACCATCAGCACGTGGCATTAACTTTGATTTGCGCAAATCAGGAAATCTATCCTTACGCAAATGTAACCAAACAAGATCTCCAGGTGCAAACACAACATGTTTTCTACCCTTATCTCCAGCAAGTTTATATTTTGCATTCATGCGCTCAATGTTTTCCTTAGTTAACTCATGCATTTTTAAAATCAATTCAGCACGTTGTTTAGCATCAAAATTAACCTTCTCCGAAGATGGAAGAGGCAACAAATCAATAGGTGCACGAGGTAGGAAACCATACACAACTTCAAAAGGGCACATCTTAGTAGTAGAATGCAATGAACGATTATAAGCAAATTCAATATGAGGCAAGCATTCCTCCCACATTTTCTTATTATTCTTCAAAACAGCCCTAAGCATAGTAGACAACGTTCTATTGACTACTTCAGTTTGTCCATCAGTTTGGGGGTGACAAGTAGTACTAAAAAGCAGTTTAGTCCCCAACTTAGCCCATAAACATCTCCAAAAGTGGCTAAGAAATTTAGTATCACGATCTGAAACAATAGTATTTGGCACACCATGCAAGCGAATAATTTCACGAAAGAACAAATCAGCAATATTAATAGCATCATCGCTTTTATGACATGGTATAAAGTGTGCCATTTTCGAGAATCTATCCACGACAACAAATATGCTATCCCTCCCCTTCTTTGTTCGAGGTAAACCTAAAACAAAGTCCATAGATATATCCTCCCAAGGAACACTAGGTACAGGCAAAGGCATATATAAACCATGAGGATTGAGGCGTGACTTAGCTTTTTGACATGTAGTGCAGCGAGCAATAAAACGCTCAACATCCCGTCTCATCTTTGGCCAAAAGAAATGTGTAGCAAGTACGTCCTCCGTCTTCTTCACGCCAAAGTGTCCCATTAATCCTCCTCCATGCGCCTCCTGCAACAACAAAAGACGAACGGAGCTAGCTGGAATGCATAGCTTGTTAGCACGAAACACAAATCCATCGTTAACAACAAACTTGTTCCACATTCTTCCTTCTTTACAATTATGCATTACATCTTTAAAATCAGCATCATGCACATATTGATCTTTGATGGTCTCCAAACCAAATATTTTGAAGTCAAGTTGTGAAAGCATAGTATAGCGGCGAGACAATGCATCAGCAATAACATTTTCTTTTCCCTTCTTGTGTTTAATGACATAAGGGAAAGTCTCAATGAATTCAACCCATTTAGCATGTCTACGATTCAGTTTAGCTTGACTTTTAATATGTTTCAAAGATTCATGATCAGAATGTATAACAAATTCTTTGGGCCATAAATAATGTTGCCATGTTTCTAAAGTCCGAACAAGAGCATATAATTCTTTATCATAAGTAGAATAATTCAGACTAGGCCCACTCAATTTTTCAGAAAAGTATGCAACAGGTTTGCCATCTTGTAATAACACACCTCCTAATCCAATTCCACTAGCATCACATTCAAGCTCAAAAGTCTTATTAAAATCAGGAAGTTGGAGCATGTGTCAACTTATCTTTCAATACCGTGAAGGCTTCTTCCTGTACGGTACCCCACCGAAAAGGCACATCTTTCTTTGTAAGCTCATTGAGAGGTGCAGCAATGGTGCTGAAATCTCTCACAAAACGCCTATAGAATCCAGCGAGGCCAAGAAAACTCCTCACTTGTGTGACCGTTTTGGGCTGCGGCCAACTCTCAATAGCTTCAATCTTGGCTTTGTCAACTTCAATTCCCTGTGGAGTAACAACATAGCCAAGAAAAGATACTCGGTCGGTGCAAAAGGTGCACTTCCCAAGGTTACCAAACAAACGTGCATCACGTAGAGCAATAAAAACAGCACGTAAATGTTCCAAATGTTCTTCCAAAGATTTGCTATAAATCAGTATATCATCAAAATAGACTACCACAAATCGTCCAATGAAAGCACGTAAAACTTCGTTCATTAGTCTCATGAAAGTACTAGGCGCATTAGTTAACCCAAAAGGCATGACTAACCACTCATATAAACCAAACTTTGTTTTAAATGTTGTTTTCCATTCATCACCCAATTTCATACGAATTTGATGGTAACCACTACAAAAATCAACTTTGGAGAATATTGTAGAGCCACTCAATTCATCAAGCATATCATCTAGCCTAGGAATAGGATGACGATAACGAATAGTAATATTATTAATGCCTCTACAATCAACACACATACGTGATGTACCATCCTTTTTCGGCACTAGAATAATAGGAACAGCACAAGGACTAAGGGATTCGCGTATATAACCTTTGTCGAGAAGCTCTTGTACTTGACGCATAATCTCATTCGTCTCCTCTGGATTGGTATGGTATGGTGCACGGTTTGGCAGTGAAGCACCGGGAATTAAGTCAATCTGATGCTCAATCCCTCGAATAGGCGGTAATCCCGGTGGCACGTCTTGTGGAAAGACGTCAGCGAACTCCTGCAAAATGTTAGTGACAACAGGAGGCAAAGAGGAAGGCACGTCCTCGAATGAAAATAATGCCTCTTTGCACACAAAAGCATAGCAAACAGATTTGCTGAAATCTAGCTCATCAATATCAGATTTGGTGGCAAATAAACATGCACTTTTCAATTTAATTTCAGAAGCAACACTAGATGGTTTATTATTAGGCTTCATTTGTTGCTCAAATTCTTTTGCCACAATCTGATTTTCACTCTTATTCTTCTCCTGTTGTGCTTTATTAGCTCTATTAATATCATCTTTCAAAATGGAATCAGGAGTCATAGGAAGCAAAGTAATATTTTTATCCTTATGAACAAGAGTATAGTGATTGTTTCTACCATGGTGTACAGAATTTTTATCAAATTGCCATGGTCTACCAAGTAATAAGGGACATGCTTGCATAGGTACCACATCACAATCAACATAATCAGCATATGTAGAGATACTAAAATGCACACGAACAGTACGTGTTACCTTAACCTTGCCGCTGTTGTTGAACCATTGGATGTAGTAAGGATGTGGATGTGGTCTTGTGGTGAGAGAAAGCTTCTCCACCATCTCCATGCTAGCCAAGTTGTTGCAGCTCCCTCCGTCTATGATGACGCGCACAGAACGTTCCTTCACAACTCCCTTGGTATGGAACAAATTGTGCCTCTGATTTTGCTCAGCTTGTGTGACCTGCACACTCAAAACACGTTGAGCAACTAAACATTCATACCTGTCAGCGTCTTCAGGAGCCATGTATTGCGTCTCATGATCAGAATCATCTCCACCATGTTCTTCACGTGTAATAAGAGCCAAAGTCTCCTCATCATAGTCACTAGCGGACTCATATCCACCATCCGCGGTAGCAATCATCACACGCGGAGATTTGCATTCTCTCGCATAATGACCTCCTCCCTTACAACTACGACAAATAATATCACTTGTGTGCCCTGTTGATGCCATGGAAGAAGAAGAACGCTGTGCAGGCCCCGCAGGTGCGCTCTTGGCAGATAATGGTGGTTGTGCCTGTTTTCTTGTATCACGGCTGGAGGTGGCACCGGATGGAGGTGCTGGTGCAGTTGAAGTAGAAGATGCACGTGGTGTCCATGATGAAGGTCGGCCTGCAGAAAAGTTAGTTCGCCCCAATGCTTGTCGATCCTGCACTTCACGTTCAGCTTTACAAGCAAGATGGAATAAACAAGTGATATTAGTATACTCCTTATAGTCTAGAATGGTCTGAATCTCTCTATTTAATCCACCCAGAAAACGTGCAAGCATAGCTTCATTCTCCTCAACAATACCACATCTAATCATGCCAGTTTGTAATTCCTGATAATATTCTTCTACAGAATTTTTTCCTTGTCTTAAACGCTGCAATTTTTGAAGCAATTCACATTGATAATATGGTGGAACCCAACGCGTACGCATAGCAGTTTTCAAAGCAGCCCAAGTAGTTGGAATAGGATATAATCTACAATGTTCAGACCACCATACACATGCAAAACTAGTGAAAGCACAAACAGCAGCAGCAACTCGTCTCTCCTCAGGATATTGTAAACATGTAAATCGTTGTTCAGTTTCTAACTCCCAAGTAAGATATATATCAGGAACATATCTACCCTCAAATGGTGGAATATTCAATTTCAGTTTAGGAAAATGGACATCATCGCGTACCTGAGGTGGTGGTGCAGGCCTACCATTACGAATATATACCTGAGGTCGACCTGCTGGTGGTGGTACAGGTGGCTGCACGTAGTGGTGATTTTGATCAACCTCATCCTCATAATCTCCCACATAATCATCCTCCTCCGCATCAGCAGCAGGAGCCACAGAAGTATCAACAGCAGCACCAACAGTTTGGCCAAACGCAAGAGGAACACGGCTTGCTCGGCGGAGGTCTGCTTCGCGACGTGGAGGTAGTCGTTGTTGTTGTTGTTGGAGAGGTGCGTTAGGTACAGCGGGTGGTGGTGGTGGAAGACGCGCGAGCAATTCATTAAACTTGTTATCGAGCTTTGTTTCGAACGTCTTCTCAAAGCCAGTGATCTTCTCCATGGCCTCTTCAAAATTGTTCAGCACATCTTGCACCTGTTCAGTCATCATTTGCTGAAACTTATCATGAAGCTCCTTGTTCGATAAATTCTCCCAGTCAATCTCGTCGGCTTGTGATCCTGGCATGGTTAGCAGCAATAGAAACACACAAGAATATGATCCTACAGACTACGAACAAGTGGTGGTAGTATATGGATATGGATCGGTGGTGGTATATGGACACGGATTGGTGGTGGTATATGGATACGGATTCGGAGCGGTGGTGGTAGATGGCAGGGGCGATGATGATGGTGCGGCGACGGCGTGACAACTTGTGAACAGAACTCGAAACTCTAAAAGACTAGACGCTAAGACCAGCAACTGAACACGACGATGCAACCGCAAATTCAACAAAGCAAATACAGAAAAGATTATGCAAGGCTCAGATTGGTTCGGATGGGATGAACTAACCCTAATTTTTTTTTTGGCTTTTTCGTGGACTATAGGTATGAAGAACAGACTCGATCTAAACTACGAAAAACTGTAAAATCTCACCGAGCAACCTGGAAATCTGATACCACTTGATAGAGGCAAAGGTGTCCCGTCTTTCGATGAGATGATGGATTTCGCTTTGGTGGAAGTCGACTTTGACGATCCGACTACGAACGTGCGAGGACGTCGCGCCTTAGCAATCGCTAAACCAACTCCGAGAGGTTATTGACCACGCCGGAGCACGATCAACCTAACCACGAGGGTCTGTTTCCTGCGAGCAAACGAAGAACAAGCAAGAAACTGAGATTGCAATCTGGATATTGCGAATATAAGATGAAAGCTTTATTGATCAAGGTGGGGTTCTGTGACGCCTTTGTCTGGTCGTTGAACACAAACGAAGTACGCGAAGTTGCAGCTATGGCGAACTTTTAATCTAAACAAAACCCAAAGTCTAAACGATGCCCTAAGGGCTGTATATATGGAGGAAGAGGGGGGAATTTCGTGGCCCTTGGTGGAGGGGTCCGAAATCAACCCTATCTCTTGTTTCCCCGCACATACGGACTCTAAAAATAGCCTATACTTATGTATTTCGAAATTACATGGGCCTGGCCCAATAATAAGGTGACGCAGCACCTAAAATAGCCTCGGGACGAAATTTATGAAGTGGCATCTTGTATATTTCGTCCATGGCTTGATGCACCCATTATGGTGGCTTCAAAGTCCTGAAATCATCACTTGTAACTCCGTTCTTGTTCCCCTTGCGCATGGCATCATCTCCATGCTTGTTCTTGCTCCAATGTTCATCCTTCTCCAAGCTAGGCCCTTCATTTGTAAGCAAAACAAATGTATCCAATTTAGGCAGCATCATATTCTCATGAACATTAGAATCATTACCAAGAAACGAAAGTACCTGATAATTTAATTGGCGTGCGCGAGCTCTAGTAATTGGTCCCGTATATCTAGCAGTAGGGGTTGTGGGTGTAACAATGGTATTGATGTCCACATCATCCTCCCCTTCTTGAAATAAAGTCGTCCTCGACGGAAACTCATCTTCCTCACCCAAATAAGGCTTCAAATCTGCAATGTTAAAAGTGGGACTAACCCCAAAATCTGCAGGCAGCTCAAGTTTATATGCATTATCATTTATTTTCTCTAACACCTTAAAGGGACCATCAGCACGTGGCATTAGCTTTGATTTGCGCAAATCAGGAAATCTATCCTTACGCAAATGTAACCAAACAAGATCTCCAGGTGCAAACACAACATGTTTTCTACCCTTATCTCCAGCAAGTTTATATTTAGCATTCATACGCTCAATGTTTTCCTTAGTTAACTCATGCATTTTTAAAATCAATTCAGCACGTTGTTTAGCATCAAAATTAACCTTCTCCGAAGATGGAAGAGGCAACAAATCAATAGGTGCACGAGGTAGGAAACCATACACAACTTCAAAAGGGCACATCTCAGTAGTAGAATGCAATGAACGATTATAAGCAAATTCAATATGAGGCAAGCATTCCTCCCACATTTTCTTATTATTCTTCAAAACAGCCCTAAGCATAGTAGACAACGTTCTATTGACTACTTCAGTTTGTCCTTCAGTTTGGGGGTGACAAGTAGTACTAAAAAGCAGTTTAGTCCCCAACTTAGCCCATAAACATCTCCAAAAGTGGCTAAGAAATTTAGTATCACGATCTGAAACAATAGTATTTGGCACACCATGCAAGCAAATAATTTCACGAAAGAACAAATCAGCAACATTAACAGCATCATCGCTTTTATGACATGGTATAAAGTGTGCCATTTTCGAGAATCTATCCACGACAACAAATATGCTATCCCTCCCCTTCTTTGTTCGAGGTAAACCTAAAACAAAGTCCATAGATATATCCTCCCAAGGAACACTAGGTACAGGCAAAGGCATATATAAACCATGAGGATTGAGTCGTGACTTAGCTTTTTGACATGTAGTGCAGCGAGCAATAAAACGCTCAACATCCCGTCTCATCTTTGGCCAAAAGAAATGTGTAGCAAGTACGTCCTCCGTCTTCTTCACGCCAAAATGTCCCATTAATCCTCCTCCATGCGCCTCCTGCAACAACAAAAGACGAACGGAGCTAGCTGGAATGCATAGCTTGTTAGCACGAAACACAAATCCATCGTTAACAACAAACTTGTTCCACATTCTTCCTTGATAGAGGCAAAGGTGTCCCGTCTTTCGATGAGATGGTGGATTTCGCTTTGGTGGAAGTCGACTTTGACGATCCGACTACGAACGTGCGAGGACGTCGCGCCTTAGCAATCGCTAAACCAACTCCGAGAGGTTATTGACCACGCCGGAGCACGATCAACCTGACCACGAGGGTCTGTTTCCTGCGAGCAAACGAAGAACAAGCAAGAAACTAAGATTGCAATCTGGATATTGCGAATATAAGATGAAAGCTTTATTGATCAAGGTGGGGTTTTGTGACGCCTTTGTCTGGTCGTTGAACACAAACGAAGTACGCGAAGTTGCAGCTATGGCGAACTTTTAATCTAAACAAAACCCAAAGTCTAAACGATGCCCTAAGGGCTGTATATATGGAGGAAGAGGGGGGGAATTTCGTGGCCCTTGGTGGAGGGGTCCGAAATCAACCCTATCTCTTGTTTCCCCACACATACGGACTCTAAAAATAGCCTATACTTATGTATTTCGAAATTACATGGGCCTGGCCCAATAATAAGGTGACGCAGCACCTAAAATAGCTTCGGGACGAAATTTATGAAGTGGCGTCTTGTATATTTCGTCCAAGGCTTCATGCACCCATTATGGTGGCTTCAAAGTCCTGAAATCATCACTTGTAACTCCGTTCTTGTTTCCCTTGCGCATGCCATCATCTCCATGCTTGTTCTTGCTCCAATGTTCATCCTTCTCCAAGCTAGGCCCTTCATTTGTAAGCAAAACAAATGTATCCAATTTAGGCAGCATCATATTCTCATGAACATTAGAATCATTACCAAGAAACGAAAGTACCTGGTAATTTAGTTGGCGTGCACGAGCTCTAGTAATTGGTCCAGTATGTATAGCAGCAGGGGCTGTGGGTGTAACAATTGTATTGATGTCCTCATCAGAAAGAGATGTTTAAGTGTTGTTCAAAAAGTTCTCTCACGTCACTTTTGAGCCAAGAGAAGATAGAGTCCAAGTCTCTCACGTTTTGGATTCAGATTCGGACTGCACAGACATACCTGACTCAAAACGCCAACAACTTTTTCATACGGACTCCGAATTGGGTGATTCTTTTTTTGTTGAATTCTAGTTTTTGTGCTCTTTCTAGCACAGTTGGATTCACCTTCAAATTCGTCCGGAGCATCGAGATATCGACGAAACAATCAAACGCTGCAGCAGAATCCGAGTCAAACAACAAGTCCAAAGGTGTTGCATCACCTTCACTTGGGCCGATTGGCCTTGTACGACCTAGGGTTAGTTTTAGGCTGCCTTGGGACGTCCTCCCACCTCCTAGGCCGCCACCCCTTGCTCCTATATAAGTAGATCCATCTAGTAGCTTTTCCCTTGGGATTTGTTTAGTTAAAAGTTAGCCATTGCAACTTCGTGTACTTCGTTTGTGTCCGACGACCAGACCAAGACCGCTTACGGATCCCCACCTTTATCAATACTTCATACACATTCGCAATATTCAGATTGCAATCTTAGTTTCTTGCTTGTGTCCATCGTCTCCACCAAATCGGTAGTTATCATCTCATCGAAAGATCGGGACACCCCGCCTCTATCAAGTGGTATCAGTTTTTAGGTTGCTCGGTGAGAATTTCCAGTTTTCCCTAGATTAGATTTATTTTCTTACCTATTGTCCTAGAAAAAGCCACAAAAAAAAGTTAGATCTATTCATCCTTTGTCCAAGCCAGTCTGAGCCTTTGCATTTTTCTTTTCATTGTTTGCATTATTGAATTATCGGTTGCATCGCCGTGTCGAGTTGCTGGTCTTAGTGTCTAGTTCCTTTAGAGTTTCGAGTTCTGTTCACATTAGTCACGCCGCCGCTGCATCATTATCCCTTCCGCTGTCCACCATCCCATCCATCAATTTTCACCATGTGTTACGCACTGTTCGTTGTCATAATCATAGTTGAGGTCATTCACATCTTCGCCTGATCCAATCTGCATCTTATCTAGTTTATCTTGGAAAGAGGGAGGAAAAAAAATAAATAAAAAGAAAAAAAGTGTGATAAAAAAAAGAGAAGAGAAAAAAAAA
>NC_057806.1:253131676-253132808 GCF_018294505.1 Triticum aestivum | reverse complement strand
TGACTGCCCGGACCCAAAAACTGGAAACGGGTCAAAAAAAACTTCCTATAATGGCACCTGTCTCAAAACACTCAGAAACACCTAAAAATAGGATAGCCAGAAAATTTTTCGAAAAATGCGTTTTCGAAAAATTTTGGGCCTAAACGGAGCGTGGCTACCCGACAAGGAAACACGAATCGGAATCTAGAGGGATCTCGAAAACAAACCTAATATGACAAGAACTCGGATTGGTGGTGGATATATGGTGGTAGATGGCAGCGGTGGTGGTATATGACAGTTGTGGTGGTATATGGATACGGATTCGAAGCGGTGGCGGATAAGCGGTGGTGGTAGATGGCAGGGGCGATGATGATGGTGCGGCGGCGGCGTGACAACTTATGACCAGAACTCGAAACTCTAAAAGACTAGACTCTAAGACCAGCAACTAGACACGACGATGCAACCGCAAATTCAACAAAGCAAAACCCTAAAAAGATTATGCAAAGGCTCAGATTGGTTCGGATATGATGAACTAACCCTAATTTTTTTTTGTGGCTTTTTCGTGGACTGTAGGTATGAAGAACAGACTCGATCTAAACTACAAAAAAAACTGTAAAATCTCACCGAGCAACCTGGAAATCTGATACCACTTGATAGAGGCAAAGGTGTTCCGTCTTTCGATGAGATGGTGGATTTCGCTTTGGTGGAAGTCGACTTTGACGATCCGACTACGAACGTGCGAGGACGTCGCGCCTTAGCAATCGCTAAACCAGCTCCGAGAGGTTATTGACCACGCCGGAGCACGATCAACCTGACCACGAAGGTCTGTTTCCTGCGAGCAAACGAAGAACAAGCAAGAAACTAAGATTGCAATCTGGATATTGCGAATATAAGATGAAAGCTTTATTGATCAAGGTGGGGTTCTGTGACGCCTTTGTCTGGTCGTTGAACACAAACGAAGTACGCGAAGTTGCAGCTATGGCGAACTTTTAATCTAAACAAAACCCAAAGTCTAAACGATGCCCTAAGGGCTGTATATATGGAGGAAGAGGGGGGGAATTTCGTGGCCCTTGGTGGAGGGGTCCGAAATCAACCCTATCTCTTGTTTCCCCACACATACGGACTCTAAAAATAGCCTATACTTATGTATTTC
>NC_057806.1:253129690-253130472 GCF_018294505.1 Triticum aestivum | reverse complement strand
TAGTTTTAGGCTGCCTTGGGACGTCCTCCCACCTCCTAGGCCGCCACCCCTTGCTCCTATATAAGTAGATCCATCTAGTAGCTTTTCCCTTGGGATTTGTTTAGTTAAAAGTTAGCCATTGCAACTTCGTGTACTTCGTTTGTGTCCGACGACCAGACCAAGACCGCTTACGGATCCCCACCTTTATCAATACTTCATACACATTCGCAATATTCAGATTGCAATCTTAGTTTCTTGCTTGTGTCCATCGTCTCCACCAAATCGGTAGTTATCATCTCATCGAAAGATCGGGACACCCCGCCTCTATCAAGTGGTATCAGTTTTTAGGTTGCTCGGTGAGAATTTCCAGTTTTCCCTAGATTAGATTTATTTTCTTACCTATTGTCCTAGAAAAAGCCACAAAAAAAAGTTAGATCTATTCATCCTTTGTCCAAGCCAGTCTGAGCCTTTGCATTTTTCTTTTCATTGTTTGCATTATTGAATTATCGGTTGCATCGCCGTGTCGAGTTGCTGGTCTTAGTGTCTAGTTCCTTTAGAGTTTCGAGTTCTGTTCACATTAGTCACGCCGCCGCTGCATCATTATCCCTTCCGCTGTCCACCATCCCATCCATCAATTTTCACCATGTGTTACGCACTGTTCGTTGTCATAATCATAGTTGAGGTCATTCACATCTTCGCCTGATCCAATCTGCATCTTATCTAGTTTATCTTGGAAAGAGGGAGGAAAAAAAATAAATAAAAAGAAAAAAAGTGTGATAAAAAAAAGAGAAGAGAAAAAAAAA